>NW_010559752.1:0-15992 GCF_000687285.1 Phaethon lepturus
ATAGGTTTTTATATATATATATATATAAAAATATAAAAATTTTTCTTTTTTTGAAATCTTAGTGCATTTAATAGTGCTCTGGACCCTGGAGCTGCAATATTAATATAATGGAAACTAAGACTTGCATAAGCTATTTTCTAGTCATCCTTATAGTGTTAGAATGGCAGTGAGACAAAAGACAGATATGGTAATTTCCTTAGGCAGAGCATATCTGTCCAAACCCTCAGTCATTTCTGTTTTATAAAAAACACGACAGAAGCAAGTCATAACCAACCACCTACATTCCCTGACACCAGCATCTTAAATATTCTCTTACAGTTACCTCTGAGTTCATATTTTTCTCTAATTATACTTTGTGTCTGGAGTTCCTCTGCTTCAGCATGACTTCTGTCCTTGTATTCCATGGACACAACTTTCCCAGAAAGATTCCCTATGCTTTCTCTTAGCCAAAAGCAGAATTGAGACTTACTTTTCACCCTTTTATTTTTTAAAGACTTCTGGCACAAGAGTTTTCTTGAAATACAGTAATCTTGCAGCTTCTGAGATCACTCCTTTCAGCTTTTATTCCTACTTCTCTAATTTTGCTTTAAAATAACCCTCTGGTATATTTCAAGAAGTTCTTAACTATTGGCTTAAGATAATAATGGCTTAAAGAGAATTCTTAATTTTACTGTTGAGCCTGAGCGCTCTCCACTCTTTCCTTTCTATATGTCTGTGAATATTCCATCCTCCTCCTCAGATACAAAACCTGAGACTTACCTCAAGTGGTAGCTCTAGTTCCTTATAGTCAAGATACATCTCCACCTTGCAGACTGTTTCAGCAAACCTTTTAAGAGATACAGCCTTCCATATCCGAATACACAGCCTGTGCATTCCCTGTGTCTTCACTGGCGCACCATGCTTTTCTCCATCCTTTATAAATGCTATTTCACCTGCTTATTCACTTCTCTATAATAAAACACTCTACCATAAGCAAAGAGATACTAAAATAATTGTATACACTTTACACTAGGGAAGGAAGAGTTTGAACAATCCTTTTTCACGTATCTCAAAAGTTCCTTTTACTAAAGTCCATATATCAATTTGACAGAAGAGCAAGATGCAGCAAAAATGGTCCTGAAAGTTTTGGGGGTTTTTTGGCTTTAGTAATCAATCCATAAAATCCTAAAATACTGTGGAGGGAAAGGGTCCCTGAGAAAACTCACTGAAATGATGTACAACATAAAATCTATCAGTCCCGTTACAGGCAATCAGAATGTTTATAGTCTTGCTTTAAGTACAACTCCATTCCTCTACTTAGAGCATAAAGTGAAAAGTAGAGATTGAAATCACCGCTGGAATGTGATTGACTGGCTTCCTAAAATATGCAATTTAAATACTTGGGCACCTGATGGCATTCATGAGAATTCAAACTAACTTTAAGAATTTAGTGAACTTTTTCCCCCTCAGATCACCAGAAGTGTTATTCCTTCCTTGCCCTTTTCATGTATAAATTTGAAGCAATCACATTTCCAACTAGTTCTGGGACAGCTCAATCATTTTCCAGATTCGAGGTTATACGGGCATAGCAAAGGACAAAGAATATCTTCCCAAACTTGTAGTCAGACACAATCTTTGACTGCAGTCCCCATAGGTAATAACCAAATTGTTCTCAGCAAATCCGAATTAAATTCCCACCTGCTATTTAGGAAGAGGTACATGATATCATTCCTTAAAAAAACCTGTTGCTTCTTTTATAACCTAACTTTTCAAATAGGATAGATATCCTTTCAAAAATCTATACACATGTCTAGCTCCTGTGCTACTGTAAGACTTTTCCATTCTCCAAATGACTGGGGAAGCCTCGTCTTTCTTCAGTCACCTTGCTGACAAACCATCTCTTATTCAATGTCATTGGAACTTCATTTTTAAGTATTCTTTGGTCACTTGAGTCCTTAGAAAAACAATTATGTTACTATGGCATCTGGAAAATGATGCTGCCTAGTTGGTTGGGAAAGTATTTTTACAGAACTGTGTTCGCACACCTATTATACCAACTGAGACATGTTAAATTGAAGCATTAGATTGATCCAAAAATTCAGTCTAACTAATTATTGTCATTCAACCTTTCTATTAATTAAAATAATTCTTTTTTGTAATTTTGTAATTTTAGCATTGCTGTATCTGCTATTCAACACCTTTGGAACCATCTACCTTCCTTACATCAATGCACATTTTTATACCGTGTCTTGTACACGGAACAACAATAAAAGAAAATGAGATCTACCCCAGCACGCTTACTAGAAGTCTGGAGAAAATAATAATAATTAAAACTAACCAAACAAAGACACACACATACAAAAAAATTACTTTCAGTTGTTATGAGCTCTCTCTAATGTGGTCTTTTCTGGCAAAAAATTCTGGATTCCATACTGGCTCCAGCATTATGGACAAAACTCTTATCCAAGTTCCAGTTAACATAACTGATTGCTAATGATCAGGAAAGCACCACGTTAAACTGCTGAATCCTGGAGATATTACTTTATAACACATAAAGAATTATCCTTGTGCGTACTTTCAATTTTGCTTCATACTACTTCCAAATATATCAAAATTTAATAGGCAACTTTCTGACGGGGAAATTTGGAACCACAAATAGTATGTTTTTTTTCTTTTCAGGAAGCGTTTTAATTAATTAGAGGTGGCATTGGGCAGGAAGAAGTCAGAAGCACAGATGGTAACTGCCAAGCACAAACCACACTATCGAATGAAAACATCTTAAGTAAAAAAAAATTCTCCCCAAATCAAAGAATACTATAGAAATAATAGTGGATCTAACACTCTTATACCATTTACAGAAGCATTAATTCCAGCAACATAGTTAAGATGTAGCATTTAAAAAGCCTTTTATCATGAGATTCCAAGGTACAGATCCATCACATAGAGAAACAATGAGAATCAGTTTAAAATAGACTTTGGTTCCAAAAACTTTCTCTCTGATGTAATGAAAATGTCTGTTTCAGTTGAAGGAACAGTAAAGCTAAGTCCTAACAAAACCAGAAGTTAGTAAGGCAGAAAGAACTGAAGGAGAGCAGGTAAATCTCTCCAAAGTCCTACTGACATTCAAGGAGATTATTTACAAAGCTAACACTCCCACCAAAAAGCAGTTCTTTCCCAAAATGAACCTGAATGGCATGTAGAAAATATAATCCTCTATGTAATGCATTCAGACATAGAGACAACTTTCAGTTTTAATCTTGATATCAGAAAATAAAGCATTTTTTTCTTTCTCTTATTCATCAGTTTTTAGAAACATTTGCAACATACAAAATAGACGGCATGGTAACAAACTTTTTTTTTTTTTCCATTTTTATTTTCAGCAGATTTGAGCTAGGGGTGATCGCCAGGATTTTTCATCCAGGACTGCTTAGGAGATTTATAAGTGGTTATTGTGAGGTGCTAACAAGTGCTTTATCTCCTCGGCACAGTTTCAAGACTATCCAAAGCAGAATGAACCTTAGAAAACACCTGGATCAGCTTCAGAGCTTGCAATGATAGGGTTGAGGGATGAAGATGTGTCTTTCAGTGACTATAAAACACAGCTTTGCACTGGGGAATCCAAAGCATGCCCAAGGAGCTGGGTTTAGATCTCTTTCTTGACAAATGGATAAAGATCTGCTCACTGCATTTCTATAATCATGTTTTTAATGAACATATCTAGTAGTTCTGACTGGTTAATTATGCTGACATCATCTACATATAAGAAACAGTGAATCATGCAAGGGATTCAACACACCAACTTGTAGTATAGATGCAGCACATCTATCAGAACAAATGGGACCTACCTAGAAAACACCAGAAAATGGACAATTCTGGCAGACTGCATGAGTAAAAGAAGGGTGGATGTCAGGCAGAAAAGGCATGGAGAATATTTTGTTATACTATGTAGTACGTGAATCTGTTCATAATCACGGAAGATGCAGTGCATTTATGGTAGGTATGGAGTGCCTGGAAAGCAGAAGGTTTTGGGGAGGAAAGCTGAAAAGGTATGAAGCAAACGTCCATTTTGTTAAGAGTCAATAAAATGACTTCCATTGAGTTTAACAGGGTTTGGACCAAGCAGTTTTCCAAGACAAAGGACAACTTATTTTTGTGCTTGAAATGAGTATGCATTTGTTGGCATGTTTAGTGAACTATCTGATAGTATTGTGAATTCATTTCCACAAAGACCTAGAAAAAAGGATGAATTTTGCAAGACAAAATACTGCCTTTTCCTATTTTATGACACACACAATTTAACCCTTAGTTAACACATTTATAAGCAGGTCCCTATGTGGTCACTGAATTTTTATGTAGAATTGTTTTTCTGTGCTGTAAGAAGTCTGCAGAAATTGAAGTTTTCTAGCAGTACCAGCAAAAGCAAGCCAATAATTTACCAATGACTGTCAATAACACTTAATCATAATTTATATAATACTACTGCAATACTTCATCAACACAAAATGCTGTTACTGCCTCAAATGTCTGACCTTGAGGATACTAGATGTGAATTTCTAGTTTTAGACAGCAAATTCAGAAGATCATTGCTCCAACTCATATTCGTATGAATAACTTACACTTTTACTATCACAGCTAAACTACAGCATATATGCAGGGCAAAAATCTGCTTGAGAACTGAAAGCTACAGATTTTGAGATAGCAATGAAATGCAATCCTCACATAAAAATGAACAGAAAAGCAGCAGAGGTTTTGTGGTTGATTAGTGCAAGCCCATTTCTAGGTGCAATGCAAGACAGTTCCTCACCACCACTAAATTTAAACCGCCAGCGCAAGGCTGGCCCTTAAGCTTCTCCCCGCAACCTGGTGGAAAGCCTGGACTTCACCTATGAGTAACATGCGCTTCCGTTTCTGTTCAATATATCCAGATTAAGAGAGGGGATCAGAATTTTTGTTTGTCCGGCCAAGCTTTGCGTTGAGTAGCAAGAATTCAGAGGGAAATTAAGAAAAGAGACTGCATTTCGAAAACTTCAAAAAGTGTCAAGTATTTGAAAACACAAGCCCTTATTAAGAAAAGCTGCTGCATCTTTTCCGTGGGTCATCACAGACTATACAGTTTGTAGGCCCTAATTTAACTCCCCACTGTAAAAGCTTCCCTCAAAATTGGATTGGAAGCCTAAAAATTAACATCAGCATTTTTGAGAGATTCAGCTCTCACACAAGCAGATCCTGTAAAACTGGAAGTCAAAACAGGAAACCGAATTCCAGACACAGTCCTGAGATACTAACTAGGACACATTTTTATAAACAGACTCCAAAATAAATCCTCTTCCTTCCTAGCAGACCTCAGCATTACCTTGGTTAACATGAAATTGTGCATACATTTTCTTATAATTGCACTGTTAAATTATTTCTGCAGAAGAGACTGAATGACCTAAGCAGGAAAATAAATGTATATTTTAGATTTCAGCTATCTGCTTCCAAACCATGGGATTGTTTGCATATCCCTCTCTTCAGCTGACTACAATGCTTATAGTTTAATGTATAAAACAGCAGGAACCACAGACTGACCACAACTACTTGAAACTGCAACAGGCGTTTTTATTGCTTGTTTTTTAAATGCTGAAGTTTCACCTGCATGCAGCCAAAAGCAACCTAACAAGGATTCCTTAAACAATTAGCGTGGCAGCCTTGAATGAAGATATTCAGTCTGGCTCTCAGAAGACATTTGACTTCTCCTGTGTTTGTCCCTATTTCCCACACTTTTGAGATTGTTATTGCATCTGGATTCAGACTCCCAAGCATTACTCCTTTGCTAGAGCCACCCTCAGACTTTCAGCAAATCCTTTCCTTTTGTGGCCAGAAAACTGTTTGATTTTATTTCTGCAGCTATTCAGAAAGATCACGTGGGATCTACTTGAAGAAAAGGAACCTGATGATAATTTTATGAGCACCATGCAAACTCTAAGAAAGCATCCCTGCTGTTCTGGAAAGGCTTTACTGTACTGGTGCAGGAAGATAAGGTGAGAAATGTTCCAGAGGCTTTATGCAAACTTCACATAAAGCCAAGAAAAGCCCCCATGTGCAAATATCTTCACTGATATTAACACTCATTTGCTGTTCCTTTACAGCAGATGCAATCTTCAATTTAAATGCTCTTGTGTAGCACTAGGAATCTTCTCCCAAAATTAAAATCTGCTCAAAGTAAGTGTAAATGTTTACAAGTCCAATTCAGAACTTATAACAAACTAGACTCCAAAACTTCCAAGTTTGGATAAACATATTTTGGAACAGAAGTACAATTACATGATTACGAAGAAAAAGATTTCTGCTTCCAAACTGTTTTATTGTACATTGTATATAAATGTGTTCCGCTTTTTTTTTTTTAAATAATCATGAGCACCAGATGACAAAAACATTGGTCTCATCCTCAGTGGTATGCAGCGTTATTACAGTATACTAACCTCTTACATTCTGTTTGCCTGATGTACCCATAGGCATTATTTTTTATCATATGGTTTGGGCCATTTTTCATTTACACATTCAAAATGGGGTATCTCAGGAAAAGGTTACAAATAAACTAACAAAAAGATAATTTATTTCCAAAAAACAAATCAGTTTGGCATTTTAGAAAGTGTCTTTCAACATCGCTTAGGAAGAAGAACTAGAACAATTTTTTCACAATCTGCACAAAGTGTCGCTAGTTAAAACTTCTGATATCTCTGTGATATCAGAGGCATATCTATTGAAAATTATTGGGTTTTGCATAAAACTCTCAGCACTAACAGAACTGTGCTAAATTCCATAGCTCAGGGAAACAGGAAAATCTTGGCCCGTAATATAATGAACATTTTATGAAGAAGACCATAGTTATTATGCAGTAACAGCACTCAATTTAACTTGGTCCCCTGATCTAGTGGGCTGTACGTTCAACCATCGCTGGCAATTCACACACATGGAAAGGGAAAATGGAAATCAGATTCTTGAAAAGCCTGTATCTTATTTTGCTGTAAGTAATTATAATGCATTAAATTTTAGAGTTCTCTCAAACATTATTTCAGGAACTTAGCAATTTGGAAATGTTTTAAATGAAGTGGGAGTTTCCTGTATCTTTCCCTTTTGATTGCTCCCTCCTCTCATTTTCCCCTTGTCTCAACTAATACAGTGCTTGTATTGAGGCTTGCTGTAGCGTGAGCCTGATTTTGATGCACAATCCTCCTACTCCGGGATATAGAGGAGGACTGTTTCCCAGGGGACTGTATATAGCACTGCTCTGTCCTCCTTTTGACTCGGTGTGATTTTTCAAGTATGAAAGGAAGACAATTCCGCCCTTTGTGAGATTCTAGATCTCTTTATGGTTTAGCTTTTTTCTTACTCTGAAGCCTTATTTCTAGGTCTGTGTATCTTGAGAAAAGTAGCAAGAAATATGGATTTGAACACACAGCTGGCATAAGAAAGGTATTTAATTAGTTCTTTTTCCTCTTTTTTAATCACGACAGTATTCCAGCCATTCCTTATAGCATAAAGAAAAACAATTACCTTTAAAGAATTACTTTTCCGCACACATTAACCACAGAAAGGCTACAACGTAGTTTATATTGCGAAGAGGAATGAAAAAGTAACTCTCAGTGAAAGATCCTCAATTTATTTCAACGGTCTTTTTGGTCACTTCTGGACTGCATGAAAATAGAACAGTCTATCTACAGAGCCGAACAACTGTTTGTCTGAGCTTCAATCAAGAGACATAATTCATTTGATAATTATTTCCTGAAAACCAGTTGAAATTAGAGGGCCCAGACCAAATTGCATCTTCCTTCCCTTTCACATCCAACTCCACTTACAATCTAGGAAATCTGGTGAAGCTACAGGCTCCCAGGGAGGCACAGAGAATAAAATGAGTGCATTTCCCGCATAAAACAGAAACTATGATTTCCTTTTATCAGGCTTACTGAAAAGTAAAATCCTAACCGTAAGGCTTACAAACAAAAACGCTACTAGTTCTAGGACACTCAAAAAATAATACATATTATCCACCAGGTCTACCTGAAGTGCACTCAGCAAAGTAGGCAGCTGGCTAAGTACAGCACTACAGGATAGCTTTGTGCCACGCGGGATGAAGGGGGTTACCTTGTGGTAAATTACGGAATTGAGGCTGCAATGAAATAAAGCAGGAAGGACGCTGCCTACAGCAGCATACACTAGCCTGTCTCCTTCTTCAGCATGTCCTCTTGCTTCTTCCTGCCTCTAACTGCCCATGAAAGTTTTCCAAAAAGGAGGGCAGATGGTCAAAGCCAGTTTGACCATTTGTGTCATTTGAAAGTTGTTGCAGCACGAATAATGCATCCTTATTATAATCCCAGCTGCTGAAATCTTAAAATTGGTGTACGTTCCCAAAAAACCTTCATGTTTAATTTTTCTCCTGTTAACAAATTTGGACAGTTTTAGATTTCACCTTTTCCTTCCCAGAATACAGAGCAGTGGAATGATCCTTTTCTTTACTTTCTTCACGACTGTTCACCTTACACAAAACCTCTAAACATCATGTACCTTCATTTGCCCTATTTTTTGCATGTTATTATCAGTATGCATCATATGCAGCTGCAAGAACATATATCACTATAAATCCCTGTAGAATGTCAGCATGTCTGGCCTTTAGGAGACATTCATCATTCCATCATATTTGCTATATGTAGGTCGTTACTATAACAGCAATGTATTGTATATCACATAGGAACGACGACCGTCTACTGAGCAAAAGGTAGGCTATAGAACACAGCCCTTAATGATCGTATCTTCTCCACATTTTAACGCAACTGAAACCATGATGAAACCAACTGCAAGCATACAGGCTCTGACTTACCACTATTACGCTAGCATCTGGCTATTGTGTTTTAGAGAATTTCTGTACCCTGAACTAATGGACTGATTGGTTTGTTAAATAAAATAATCAACATATGTTTTGACAGAATTCAAACTAATGTTAACACACCAAATGCACCAAAAAAAATAATCTTTGCAAGGAAAGAGCATTGACAACATTTGTCAGTTTAAACACTTTCTGGCAATAGCTCAGCTTGTTAACAGGCAATGAAAGATTGCTCTATTAAGCTCAGGGTGATGCTAAAATGGTTTCATACAAGACGACAGCAATTTTCCTTACCACCAAGTGAGGCTGCCTGTTGAGAAAGGCCGTGGCACACTGCAGGTCTTTGCTATTCATAGGTATTGATTGTAATGAGGAAGACATTTTATTGCTATCCAGCATTATACTGAGTTACACGAACAGCTATCTTTTTATTAAGAGCTAGGAGTCATATAAAAATGACTTAGACTACTGCTTAGTTTAATAGCATTTCAATTTTAACTGAAGTGATGTTCCATACCAATAATAAAAGAGATTACATAACCCTTTGTTTTTAATTTAAAACCAGCCTTTGAAAAGGAGAGCGTTTGATAAACACTACCTTTTAGAATTTACCGAGTTATCACTTCCATCAATAAAGTGTTTTTAGCAATCAGAACCAGATTAATTTTTGGTGCGAAGTGAAACTCTGAATTGTTGGCAGTCGCTCAAGTGTGTGGGAATCTGGCCTCAGTAAATATTGCAAGAAAACTTTAACAAGGAATAAAAGAATAAAAAAAACCCCAAAACAACAGAAAAGAGTGTCCACCAACAGAGAGGGAAATGTAAACCTGGTTAATGTCCAGAGGAGAAGAGAAAATTACAGCCTCAGCTCTTTGAATACATTCTGCAGACTCCAGACATCACGCTGCACGGCAGTATTTTTCATTTGGTTATCAGTGTTGCCAGCCTAGCATAAATCTCTGTTGGAGGGATGTTTTAAACTCCGCAGTTCAAATACCCTGCTAGACAAAACCTGGTAAATGCAGGACATGGGAACACGTTTTATTCTATTTCATACGGCAGTTACATTTTAGTGCCTAGATAATCCCCTCTGCTAGAGTTGGGAGTTCTCTGATGAAAGCAGACCTCTGAAAGAAGCTGCTGGTGGAACTCCTTCGTAATCAGACTGTTGAAAGACCTTGAATGCTAGCCGTCCTAGCTGATGTGTGACTGCAGCTTTGCCCTCTCCCGTACCTAGAAGATCTCACAGAGATCTCTGCTTTAACATCGCACTGTCCCTGTAATTTCCTACTTCCAGATATTAAAGCAGGCATGCAGTGAGTTCTGCTCTAGGTTATCTGTCCTTGGCATACACATTCCTGAGAACTTGTCATGAGTGCTTTCATCCTTTACATCCAGTATCCTCCTTCTATCGCAGTGCAGATTTCTGGCTCATTGAAAGGACTCACAGAATCACAGAATCACAGAAACACTAGGTTGGAAAGGACCTTCAAGATCATCAAGTCCAACCATTAATCCAGCGCCACCATGTCCCCTAGACCATGTCCTGAAGCACCACATCCACACGTTTCTTGAACACTTCCAGAGATGGCGACTCCACCACCTCCCTGGGCAGCCTGTTCCAATGCCTGACCACCCTCTCAGTGAAGAAATCACGTTTTATTCTATTTCATACGGCAGTTACATTTTAGTGCCTAGATAATCCCCTCTGCTAGAGTTGGGAGTTCTCTGATGAAAGCAGACCTCTGAAAGAAGCTGCTGGTGGAACTCCTTCGTAATCAGACTGTTGAAAGACCTTGAATGCTAGCCGTCCTAGCTGATGTGTGACTGCAGCTTTGCCCTCTCCCGTACCTAGAAGATCTCACAGAGATCTCTGCTTTAACATCGCACTGTCCCTGTAATTTCCTACTTCCAGATATTAAAGCAGGCATGCAGTGAGTTCTGCTCTAGGTTATCTGTCCTTGGCATACACATTCCTGAGAACTTGTCATGAGTGCTTTCATCCTTTACATCCAGTATCCTCCTTCTATCGCAGTGCAGATTTCTGGCTCATCAAAAGGACTCCACCAAATACACAATGAAAGGAATCCCTTTTCCAGAGAAAACTACAACACCCACAGGTGCAGAGGATGCTAAAAGACAAGCCATTCTTGGTTTATTATTATTAGTATGTTTAATAAAAAGTGATCTGTTTTAGTAAGTACCTTTGTATGATTTTGAAGGACTGCACTAGATCCTACCTGTGCTGCCGCAGTTTCACTTCAGTCAAATTCCCTTTGATTTAACAGCATCAGACCAGAGAATGTAAGAGAATGTGAAACGGGCCAGCAATCTACATAGACTAACAAATTTCATAGTCAACCTCAGTCTTTATTTGGGAGAATGTACATGCTGGATTCTCCATTCATATGGGTGCAAGGTGACACTTTGCACTCAGGACTACTTGCATAGTTTTCATTGTCATCACTGTGTATAAATATGTATAGTCTTGAGATCAGTAAATAAGATTTCTCTCTGACTATACATCCTTGTATTCTCTCTTCTTTGTTCCTTGAATCTTACCTGTCATTATAGAGGAAAATTGAGAGAAAAGAGTTGGAGAATGTCAAAGACTACTAAGTTTCAATACATGGCCACAGTGTCGGGTGCCCCAAATGTGGCTACAATATTCAACATTTATGAAATCTGAGATATCTAAATTTGAATCTTAATGACCTGAAGTTCCCTCTAGAGCCAATGAAGAAGACTATACACACTCTTCCTCTGAGCAATTCAAGCCTTAACACTCCCCTCTAACGGTAGAGGGCTTGTAGCCAACCACCCTTCTAGCTCCAGTGCCTCAAGCAGGCGCCTGAAGTTAAAGATGAGAATGGCCTATGTTGCCAATAATTGAGAGCTCATGTTTATTTATGCATGTAGGTTTGGTACCAAAATTGTATTTTAAATATTAATTCATATACAAAATGGTGAAACAGTATTTTCCCATGATTAAAGAACAAAACTAAAATCCATAATTCTGGACAGATAGATTTTGATTTACCATTCATTATGGGTCTTCTTTTCTGTCCTCGCTGCAAAAATAACTTAGTTCCAGCCTTTTTCAATAAGGATCTATGTAAATTTAAACATGTGGCCTCTTAGACAGGATCATGGGTTTCAATTTCCAATCCCAAGCCCCTGTTTCTCCAGGAAAGCAGCAGCTGTCCCCACCCAGCCCCTGCTCTATTGCTACCTGGAGCAGAGCTGGGATAAAGGGCTGTTTCTTTAAAAGTCCCTTTTTCTTAGTGCACAGAATCCTTTGGCATAAAGACTTTTCAAATATCCCTAGTGATACAACAAGAAGTTCCTCCAAGTTAGCATATACCATAGCCCATAGTACAAACCTTCTCTGAGGTATCTACACCTTCAGCACTATTAGCATTAAACAATTGCTTATACACAGCAGCTTTTCTTCCTGCAGTGTTATTTCTGTTGTATAACACATGCTTTAATTTGAATCTGTGGAAATACCTGCTGCATAGCAGAGGGCAGATCAACCTCTGGTTTTAATAAATGATCACACTGACAATTAAAATTCCTGGTGACAGGCGAATTACTGTTAAAATCTATGATTGATTTTTAGCAGAAAGAACTGGAGCAGCAGGGAGTAGAGCAGCTAGCAGAAAACCTTAATAAAAATCAAGGTAATAAACCTTTTGCAAATATCAATTTTAATTATTTTTTAAATTACCTTTTCCTCTTCCATCTCTTTCATATGGCCCAATCATGTGAAAAGTTAATCATATTTTATAATAAAAAACATTTACTGTTCTCTTTTTTCATCATCTTCAGTGGAGTTTTTCAACAATATGAGCCATTACACTAAAATGGGAATTTCTTCAGCCATCAGAGCACACAGCTGTTTTATAGTTAAACTGTTTCACATCAGTAGAGTTTTTTTACAGAAGTACTGCAGCTTCTGGAGGATGATTTTGCTACAAGGTTTTAATTTCCAAAATCCTGTATTTAATTTTTAATAATATCTGTACAATGACTGGCCAATCTCTTTGCTCTGATAGGCTTCTTTACTCAGAATTTTTGAACTATCTGCAAACAATAAAAGAGGTAAATCAGCTTCAAAGTCCTTTCAGTTAAAGCAGAGAGGTTTCTGAAACATGCATAAAGCAGCTGTGGAAATGAAGTGCACAGAAAAAAGAAAGCCAAAAAGGAGGGCTTCCTTCAAATTCTTAAGACGACCAATGACACAGAACATTTATTCTCATCTCATACTCATCCTCTCCCACGGGTTGAAAGGGATATCGTCAAGAAAAAGCTTTCAAGGTACTTTTGTGTGAGCTAGGGGATACAGAGCACTGCATCTTCATTTTTAGAGGTGAAAAACGTAGCAGATTTTTAGAAGTGATTTGTTTAATGGAAGAAAAAGTGCCACAAGGGCCACTAAAAAGTGGCACAAAGCACGGGAACAGAAAAACCTCTGGGTTTTTACTGTTTTAGGTTTCATTCATACCTCTTTGTTTCCAAAAGTGCTTTTTACTTACACCGTAATGATCTTTAAATGGGTGATAATGAAGAATAATGAACTCTGTGATGACTGGAATTGGTCAGCTCTAACTTGTGACTCGCCATGAACAGTATGCATTAAACAATATATCACAGTCAGGTATTTAATTCCAGCTCCTCTTCTTTATTTATTTGCCCAGAGTATCTCCTGGTCTTCTTCAAGTTTTACTGCCATCAGTATGACCACTGTAGTTTGACTCCAGAAGAGACTGACCTGCTCAGCGGCAGATAAAGGAGTAACTCCAAACAATCACTTTGATTGCTCTGACCTTTGCTGGGCCTTAGAGAAATCATTGTGCAGTTTGATATTCTATACCGTTTCTTTTCCACAATAAATAATCTTTTTCTAGATGGGAAGTGAAGCCAATTGACCAAGGGTGTTTCTTTAATACGTATTAAATACAGGTTATGTGCATGCAACCACACAGATGTAGATCAGTTTCTTGTGATAAAAAACCACTTAATTTACCAAAATATCTAGACAGTGACTTAGCATTCCCCAACTCATGCATTTTAAACTCTTACTCTCAGTTCAGCTCGTTTGACTTGCAGAGCCACATATCTTCTTAGCAGCAGCTGAGGGTTGTACCTAAGGGAACCGAGGGTTGTAAGTAACCCCTTTCCTGAGACACGACGAGGGCTGCAGCATGGGTGCAGTACTGGAGCTGGGAGCGCTGATGCCTATACCGAGCGTGTGCTACCCACAGCATGTATGGGCTGCTGAAGGGCCCGTAGGTAAGAGGGCATCCACTGGGGTGCCATAGCCAGCATGATTCAGCTGGATCACAGCATCCTCCCTCCCCATCTCATGCAGCTCCCGGACATGACTGGTTTGATGGACTAAATGAAATATCTTTGCAAACCTCAAGAAACTATGAACTGGGGTTCACAATCCTGTGCAACACAGAGTACAGAAAAAACCCAACTTTGCATGAGGGAGAAAAAACTTGCTATTTTACTGAATGAGTTTATCAGAACTGATTTTTTTCTAGTAAAAGCTGTTGTACATATGAGCTCAATTTGAAGCTGCATTGTTTAGTGGCAGTCAGAGATAATACAAAACATAACGCAATTTACCGCTTCATTTCTTCATAAAGTCTACCCAGAAACATTTACTGCTCCATGTTACAGTAGAGAAGGAGTTTAGCAAAATAAGTAAAGTAGGGAGTCTGCAAAAGTATAAGTAATGCTGCCTCCTTTCCTAAATAATATTTCACACACCACTGAAATAACACATGAAATTTTCTTTTTAATGCCATGTCTGACCTAAATTATTTGTCTAAAATTTATAAACTTGAGTTAGTCACCTTGGACTACATTTGTATTTATTATTTTGTCTGTTGACAAAATGGACAGTTCAGTCTGCTCTGCCTGTGGACTTTGACAACTGAGAAAAACTTGAGCAAGTGTAACTTTCAGCTTCTGATTTAGTTTTTAATTACAACATTGCAAGTGCTCAATTTTGCTTAAGTTTCTTTACAGTTGTCAATCACAAAGGATATGACTAAAACCAAGAGATTTTAAAAACAAAACAATGATAATGCTTTACGGTTTTAGTCTGCTTTCCAACTTTTTCACTTACAAAAGCAAGATTCTGTTACTTCAGACACAAAATGTAGAATACCATACAACTTCTTGCTCATACACAAATTGTAGACCTCCTTTCAGACACTGCAGAGAGATAACACATAACCTTTCTGGCCTCTGGGCAACATGGTTGATAACCTCTTCTGTTTGCTTCTCTAGCACCCTCCACCAATCCCCTTAATCACTTGCCAGGCATGAATTTTGGGGTTCAATCTTTTTATGTTTTTTTTCCCCCCCTGTTCAAGAACAGTTCTGGAAAACTAATTTCTCTTTCAATACCTCTGTTAGAAAGGGTAGCTAGTTTAACTGTTTTAGTTAATGTGCATTTTGGGACACCAGCTCCTGTCTCTACTGTAGAGTAGTGCAGTGTGACACACAGCAGATGCAAGTCAGACTAAGATTAACAATCTTTGTTCTGTATTTTGCTGCATAGTGTAGACCTACCTTTAGCTATTCTTATAAAAATTGATCGAATTCAGACAAAAGCATACATTTCCCAATTCAGTAGATATCGTAAAAGACAGAAGAAGATGAATGATAACCTCCGAGTCAGAGGTGTCACTTTACAGAAAGACCTCAAACTTCACTAACGGTTTTCCAAAACAGAAGTTAAAAAGGTATTTTCAGGAAGACCTAAATTTGGGCAATCCAAAAGATGACAGTTTCAGAAAGATGTGAGAATGAAATAATAAAAACAAGTAGGTAGACAGAAAACCTGTCTGCAACCATAAAGATAACCACTTGCAGCTACTACCACCATTGTTCCTTTTGATTTCAGATTATTTGAACATACTGCCCATTGACAGGTGCTTAGTATGAAAGAAGTAGGTCCTGAATCAAAAGCACAATTTTGATAGATATTTTTTTATAGATTCAAAAATCTATATTGATGTTATGCAGCTTAATTTTAAGACAAAGTTATTAAAAACAAAGCAGCATTCAAAAGCCAGCGGTTGGTAATTTATCCAAAAGGTAAGCAATTTAGCTGTAAATGCTTCATTCC
>NW_010559752.1:16023-46643 GCF_000687285.1 Phaethon lepturus
TTTATGCATAGATACTTACTGACTTAAATAGGTCTACATTACCTGATTCAGCAACTTCAATGAAGTTAAAAGCAAATCACAGAAGACGATACATGCAGATTTCAGTTTGTGCAATAAGGACGCAGAACCATCCCCAGACCTAAATCATATGCTCATACAGAACACAGTTCTGTAGCTCTGCAGCTACCTTACAGTCAAGTCACCTTCAGTGTGTGATGCTCCCGACTTCAAAATTCATGTAGGAACATTTAAAACTAATGGTCAATGAACACTGAAATCCTTTAAGTACTTCATCCACATTAATCCCAAACGAGTACCTCGTGATTAATGTTATTAAAACAAATGCCAAAGGAACTGGTAATGATTAAGTTGTTATTGCAGAGCACTACTATTATTTTTACGTATTTATGTGGGTTTTGCCTGCTTTCTCTGCTGTATCTTTGAAACCTCCTCTCAGATTGATCTGAAAGTCACATTGCTTTGTATGCAATATGATGTAGTGAAATAAATAATCCGCAATACAAAGCATGCAATACAAAATATAAAATTACTGCTGACTGAAGAGTTGCTGTATTAAGAACAGGATCTCACTAGATGAAGTGCTTTAAATATTTTCCAGTGACAGTGACCCAGCCTGAATTAAATGAGGTGTGATAGCTAGATGTCTAAAATTAAGTGAGGTAAATCCAGGCCCTGGAGTCTAACCTGAATGTCACTAATCTGGCAAAATTCTTCTTGACTTCAGCGGTGAGCTTCTTGTCTCTCCTCCTGGTCCTCCGCATATCCTGCCTAAAGCTTTAAAAATATTAAACTATCTGTGCATACGTATGTTCTGGAATAGGAAAGTAAGAGGCAGGTGTCTTGTCTCGGATTGCTTTTTCCCCCACCACTAGCTTTGAATCTTCAGTATTTAGAGGCGAATGCTTTGTCAGAGATAAAGCATTCGGAACTTGCTTGCCTTTGTTCTCCTCTTAAAGAACATGGTGGTATTTAACTAACAAATATGAACCACAGATAATGCCTGTTTTCTAAATTTATCATTAGGTTCTTCGTATTTTGAGCACAGATTGCAGAATTCTTAGTCTGAAAGTTTTCTTAGTTTACTCATCTTAGAGAAAGGTTAGCTTAGCTACAATAAAATTTAAGAGCACCAATAAATTGTATCATTTTATTTGATGCATCTTTTTCAGTCCAGATGAAATTAGTATGTAATCGTTACTCTCCCTTCTGTGTTTTATATGAGACATCTCTTGGAAATACACTTTGTTAACCTACGGTGAAGATGGCTACACTACAAAAATTAGAAAAAATAAATGCAAAAAAATTATCATCTGTGCATGATATGGAAATGGAAAAATTGAGGCAATGTAAATAAAGATGTAAACAATAAAGAGTCTACAATAACCACACCTATAGAAATATAATTTTAACAACATTAACACTGATTCCTTTCCAATAGGTTTGTAACTCATACAGAAGATCATTACAGTCTTTTACTAATGGTGAAATTCCATGCCCTAAAATTTGGGTTTGCATCCACTATAGAGAGTTTCTAGAGCATCTGTGAGGATTTCATAAAAATACTGGGCCCTTAACATTTCTCAGGAATCTATTCTTGAAAACTCTTGGCTGAAAACATTATAAAAGCTGCATGATTTTTTTTATTAGTTACCAAAAACTTTATTATGACACTGTAGTCTAAACTCATGACCATGGACTATAAACCAGGCACAATTGTTCCAAAGGAGCATGGGACAAATTGTAATTACTACCTAGAAATCAAGAAGTTATGAAGGTAGAGTGAAAATGTACTGGGTTCTAAGTTTTGCAAAGATACAAAATATGTTTTCCTAAAAGTGTAAGCTTTACCTTTCTTATTAGCAACAACATTGTAAAAAGATCAAAGTTAAGTACACTGGAAGATCTATATGAAATATGCATATATTTACCTTCATAAAGAACTATGTACCGTAAAAGTATCTCATTTACATTATTTGAAACTTTTCTTTAAAAAATGAGACCAAGAATTATTACTACAATCATGGAAATAACCTCAGTGACCTCAGTATTTTTTCACCTAAAATACATACTTGCCTTTGTCATCAATTGTGGTGTTTGGTGGGTTTTTTTAACTTTTTGAGTTCCCATGTTGCTTGCTGATTCAGCTCACCCTCCCCTCCCACCCATTTTGGTGGAAATTTAATTAGACCAGTCTTTATTCCTTTGTCCATGTAATACTAACAATGTGCAATAGTACAAGATTGAGGACAGATTCCTACAGAACACACATCAGTTTGACAGTGAACAATACACTCTGCATAGTTTCCCTACTAATTACACACTCACATAATAGTACTGTAATTTTTTTTTTAATGTTTTCTTATGAAAATGTCATGTCAGATAATGTCAGAAGCTTTATTTGTCAAGACAGATGACAACTCCTGGTTCATCCTCTTCGCAAGAACTGTTATGCTGTCACAAAAGGGTATTGGACTGGTATTACACAATTTCTCCTTGATAAATTCATTTTGGCTATTACTCATCTCCCCACTATTCTGCAGGTGCTTACAGTTCATTTGATTTGATTATTTGTTCCAGTATTTTTTTTAACGAAATTTAAATTATGCTGATGGGTCTGTAATTCCCCAGCGCTTCCTTCCTCTCCTTTATGAAGGAAGGCACTGAGTCAGCTCTTTTTGAGTTTCCTGAAACTTCCTCCATTCTCCACAACAGAGAACTGCTAATGGATCTTGAGAATGCTTCATCTAGTTACTTAAATACTCTACAATAAACTTCATTAAACTCAGCTCATTTAAAAATACCTACTTTATCTATATGCTCTTTCAGAAACTCAGCATTTCAATCTGACATTTTAGCCCTCTCTTAAGGCTTGTGTTAACTGAGCACAGTAGCTCCAGTTAAGGAAAACTGAAAAAGATATTAAACACTTTTGCATGTTTAATGGCATTTTTCAATTTATTTCCTTCCCTGTTTGATAGCATATCAAACTTCTTTTTCTTGCTCTTATTATTAATGTGTTTGTAAAATTACTTTTAGTTTCCTTTTATGTTCTTTTTTTATGCCATGCATAATTCTGTGTCTTGGCCTTTCCAGTTTTGTCACCCTTCACATTAGTGCTACTTCATTTACACCAATTTGGTAATTTGACCTAGTTTCCACTTTCTGAGGGATTTTTTTTCCTGGGCCTTAGGCCACTGAAGTCAAGGCTTACTTAAGGGAGCTACTTCCTAGGCTTCATAAGTATTGAGATGGTTTGTGCCTCTCCCTTAAATATAATTTCTAGGAGGAACTGCCAGTGCTTGTAAATGTTTTTCCCTTAGATTTATTTGCAATGAGATCTGACTCATCAGCCCTACTACTAGTTTGTTCTCTTAGAATTTATTGGTTTTATTATGATCTGCACTTTCTGTTCCTTGATGTAATAAATCATTTTATGTCCTCGCTAAGTGGGTTAAAGAAAGTGAGAGTAAACCCCCTTTGTATTTTCAACTACATTTTTTCAAGGGGCTTCCTGCTAGCTGCCTTCAAAGAACCACAGAGCAACTGAGGTTAGGAGGGACCTCTGGAGACGATTAGTCCAAGCTTCTGCTCAAGGCAAGGCTAATTGCAAAGCTGGATCAGATTGCTCTGAGCTTCCAGTCAGCGGACTTCTGAAAATCTCCAAGGAAGCAGCTGAAGTTGGTTCCACCACCTATCTGTGCAGCCTCTTCTTATGATAAACCACTTTTGCTCTAAATTATTTTTTTCCTTATACTCAGTTGAAATAGTTTGTATCACAGTTTGTGACAGTTGCTTGCTGTCCTTCCATTATGCACTTCCGAAAGAGTCTAACTTCATTTTCTCTATAATGTCCTACAGGTAGTGGCAAACTGCAATTAGATGGCCCTCAGCATTTTTTTATCCAGGCTGAACAAACCATTTCTTTCTGCTTCTCCTTGTACATCATTCTCCAGCCTACCAACAGTCTCGATGGCCCTCCACTGGACACTGTCCAGTTTGCCGATATTCCCTTCCATAGGGTCCAAAGTTGGACACAGTTTCCCCCATGTAGCTTGGCCGGTGTCAAGCAGAGGGGTCGATCAGTCTCTGTCACCAGCTATGCACCTCCTACTGCTGCAGATGAAGACGTTCAACAGCATCAGCCCCAGTCTCAGGCCCAAGAAACACCCCTCAGACAGTGGGCAGGAGGACTTGGTACTGCTAATCGCAGCCCTTCCAGCCTGACGGTTCAGGCCATTTTCTCCCTACCCTGAAGTCTACTCCTCCAGGCCACACTGCCCTGATCTGGTTAATGGGATACGGTGTAGACAGCCTTGCTAAAGTCAAGGTAAATGACAACCGTTGCCCTCTTCTTGTACACAAAGACAGCCATTTCAGCATACAAGGCAATCGGGCTGATCCAATGTGATTTTCACTTGGCAAATCCATGCCAGATGCTCCTAATCATCTTCTCGTCTTCATGTATCTTCATGTAAATGGTTTCCACAAGGGCTTACTCCATATTTTCTCCAGGGACTGATGTGAAACTGTCTGGTGTATAGCTCCCCAGATGCTATTGCTTTTTTTCTTTTTTTTTAAACGTATGAAACATTTGTCTTTCTCTCATGGGGATGTCCTCCAGCTGGTATAACCTTTCAAAAATGCAGCAATCTCACAATAACATCAGCCAACTGCCCCCCATGGATTTGTGTCTGACCAGCTCACTTGAATAGTCCTTAACTTGATCTTGATCTATGGCAATAGTACATTTCTCCAAAAACTTTGCTCCTATACCAGGTAGACCTGACATAAGCCTCGCCAGCACAGATGCAGAACAAGGAAGGCAGTGAATACGCCAGTCTCTTCCCTGCCTCACATCACCACACCGCCCAACTTGTTTTGTTGCAAGCACTTCCACATCTTGCTGTGTTGTTCTCCTAGCAGAGGGCTGGAGTTTGCCATTAGCTGAAAATTTACGTTTTGGATAATTCAAATAGTTGTTCATGAAACATCCTCATCCCTACAGACAGGGAGGTCGCATTCATCAACTTGTAATTTCCAATGTACACGTAATGGTATTAAAATCGTAAGCCTAATGATATTTTTGTTAGTATTATTTGCAACTCACTGTACAAAACAGTTTTGGACTATTCGAGTTTCTTTCCATTATGAGAAGATCACTCTTTCTTCACACTTCTCATTTTCCCTCTCTCTTTCAAACACTTCTACAAAGTTCCTAGTTGTCTGTTTGAATCTTTTGCTTAACTTGTTCTACATAACCTCATTTGCTTTAGAGGTAAACTAGCATATATTCTTGTGCATAATGACTGAACATTGTACACTTCTGAGTCAGCCTTAAAAGCGAAACTGGGATACTGCAAACCATCTGCTGATAACTCTGCACTTTAAAAAGCTTTTAAAATTTCCTCCAGGCAACTGCATTACCTGCCAAAGGCTAGTATGCTAAAGATTCATCACAAAAATGTTCCTGTTATGGCAAAGAGAAACTTAATTTTCTAACTTTCATCTGAAACCTAAACCAATAGTAAAACACAAGAAAGAAGACTTCACTATTGAACTACCTTTGTTAAAACATAATCTCTACAGCATAATCTCACGTGAATTGTGTAGCTGAGGCACCCATACCTAAAATACATAATTACTTTTGTTATAAAAAGATGTCTTATCTTCTTCGTAATAAAGAGATGTTTTATTTTCTTTGTAAAACTGAATATTCACTTTGGCACTAGAACCAGAATAAAGGGTCTATAAGGCCATGATAGAGTGGGGTTTTTTAGGAAGTATCATGCGAACTTACTTTTTTCCTCACCCATATAAGCTTTAGATATTTTGCAAGGATTTTGCCAACCACTGGAAATAAATGAATAAAGAACGCAGGTCAAAGTAAATGACGGGGGGGTGGAGAGGGACCCAGCTGCCTTAAGACAGCCTGTGAGGCTGCTTAACTCTCCCTCAGGACAAGGCACGTTCCAGTGGCTCTCTACCCCGCTGCCGACAGCACTGTCTGACTGTGCAGTTCAGTATCTCCACAGACAAAATGACGGTTGGATACCTCTGGATACAGCAGTATTAATCCGTTTTCATCAGTCATAAATCACACTTTCCCATTGCAGCTCAGAGAGTTCACGTCAGGACTGGAGCCTGCCAAGGCAGCTAGAAGTTGTCCTTTGAAATACATCTGGTCTCCTTTTTCATTAAGGCTTCCCTGGCACATTGCGGAGCGGTCCTCAGAATTTTCTAACTGACAATAATCTAGATGAGTTGGTTTGCATCTGTTGTACCAGGTCTTTAAAATGTCTGTAAATATTTATTTTTCAGCAGAAACAGTAAAAATACTGCAAACAAAATTCAACCATCGCTTAAAACATATCAAGGAGCAAACATTTTCCTTCAAATAAACTCTTCCCTTCAGATGTTCCTCCGATTATGTTTTTTCCCTCAGGTTACACCGGGGTTTAACTCACGAATGCAAAAGAAAATTATTTGGGATGGTAAAAATTTCGTTATGCCAATGGCAAATCCTAGTATTTGACAAAGATTTCTCAGGTTCAATAATAGGAGTTCATTTAAATGTTTAAAAGAATCCATATCCAACTTTTAAGTCTCAGCAGTATCTACCCAATCTATAGCTAGTTGATTTAATCCCAACATAATATAGAAACACTGCCAAGTGAGAAGGAAGTAATTTAACCAGAAGTTAACCAATGATCTCCATTGAAAAAGATGGAGAAAAAAATGACGATGTAGTAAGCAAAGTACTTTTTTCTTTTCTGAACTTTGCTTTTTCAAGCTTTACTCTGCTGCATAAGGCCAACACAATAATAAAGACTAATTTCCCGTGGCAATCATCTTCAAAGGGAGCTAAAATTAATGCATATATTCTGGAGCCATACTGATAAAAAGGGTTCAAACAATCCCCATTATTTCAAATAATGTTGAAAAACTACACCCAAAAAGGGTTTTCAACGTATTTCTAGCTAACCATTTTGGACTAACAGAAAATATGCTACTTCGAAGTGTTACTATCCTCGTGCAATGTATGTAGATCAATGTGATTACTGTCTTCAGTGAAAGGTTTAATATCAACATATATGTCATTACTGGAGATGTTTCAATTTATATTAAAAAATGAAACTGTAAGATCAGCAACAACTGCCTCAACTAAATCAAATTATTCTTCCCACAAGCCAAATATAAATGCTCTCATTTATTGAAGTTACACATATCTTTCATAGCAAAAACTGAGCCACTCAGCTTCATTTCTAAAATTATCCTCATCAACTTTGTCTTTACACAGGGCTTATATGTAGTTTGAAATGATCTCTTCTGAAAGCACTTGATCCTTTGTAAAGGTAAAAAAAAATTAAGATCAGAAAAATAGAAATTTATATAATGTCAACAATTCCAATCTTTTATTTATGTGCGGCATCTCTGTAGATATTGACATTGCAGTCTAACAATATTCCAGTTAGGTTACTGTCATGTTTTGGACACCATGATTTCTCTTTACAGCTGAGGAGATAACAAGTGTATTTCTAATTGCTTGACCAAATCTTTCTTATTTTGGATTAATGTGACTCTAACACATTAATGCAATAATGTCTTTGGAAAATCTTTACCGACGGATCTTAAGAAAAGGCATAAGAAAAGACACCTGACCACTTCTGAGGGACATAAGAAAACATACTCCTTTGCCAAATCTCCCAAAAAACAATAAGGAAGACTACAGCTAGGTCTGAAGAAATCCAGTAAGGAGAACCTGCAGGAAAATTTTACATATTTATGCATATTTTGACACTGAGAAATCAAAAGTCTGGTCATACCAGAGATTTGTTTTTGAAATAGGGTCAGAGGCAAAAGGAATAATAAAGCAATAGTCTAGAGTAACACCTGAAGCGCCATGGGGGATAAGAGAGAGAGTTATCCAGGCACAGTAAGTCTCCTGACACAAGGCTCATCGATACGACACAGACCTTTTGGGAGCACTCCATTCTTTCTGGACCACGAGACTTCGATTTAGCAGCTGGAAGTCAGGCAGAAGAACATAGGACATATCAAACAGATCTAATGTCTACATGTGACATGTGAGTTCAGCCCAGATGATGCAAAACATGTTGAAAAACAACACACACAAAGCTGCTATTGTTTTGTTTTATGACCTGTGGGGAAATGGGCAACTGTAACTCTACAGAAGTTTGTCCTGGGCCCAGCTTCACACAGCATTTGTGGTGTGGTGCAGAAGGGATTTTGCTTACACCGCTCACAGGGCACGGCATCGCTCTGGGAAAGATTCTAAATAATTGCCCAGACAACCAGTTCGCCCAGTGAGCCGAAGAAATCCACTGACATAGTCCTAAGTGTGATACTTATAAAGGGGGGTCAAGGAGAACACCAAAATTACAACAGCCTGGAAACTCTCCAGTATGATAGAAAGGGTTTGCGGGTTTATAATGGATCTCTAACTATATGTGACTCATCACTAACTGTACATGACACTGCTGTACGAAAAAAGCAATATAGCTTTGGATTTTTTAACGAAGATTTATTATGAGACACTGGAAGTATTTCTTATTCTTCGCAATAGTGGGCCTTTTCCAGAGAACGGTCAGCGTTTTGGGGCAATTTAGTCTAGACAAATTGCAGAACCCAAATAAAACCAAGAAGATACTAAAAGACTGAAACATGCAACTTTAATGAAGGAAAGCTGAATGGAGCCCATGAGGTGCCGCCGAGAGGAAGGGGCAGCGGGAAGGGGCAAGGGCAGAGGCGTTTGACTGGAGTAGGCAGAAGATGGCGTAGAAAACACAGCCATCAATTGTTCCTTGTGGCCATGGCGGATAAAATGAGATTATCCTAATTTGCAGCAAAGAAGATTTATGTCTGATCTCAGGAAAAGCTTTTTCACTTTAAGAACAGAATATACACTAGCATCTGTCACATATGGCTGTACTTGATCCTGCTTTCAGTATAGGTGATGAATTAGATGATCTCTTCAAGTCAATTCAAGCATTACATTTCCATGATTTAATGATCTCAGCTGTCTGAGAATCTTATGAGTTGTGATATGAATATTTGATTATAAAAAATAGCTTTCACTGCAAATTAGCCGCAAGATCAAATTCCAGGATACCAATTAGTAGGTAATAATAACGCAATGTTCCTGAATTAGGAATACAAAGCTTACTGTTCTTTATCCGATTTCTAATCCTGTGAACTATTCAGGCTTATGTCTGGCTGGATGTATCAAAGCAGGATTTCTGTGGACAAACATCGTCATTACTGTCATCACAAATGCTCAACTCATAATTTAAAAAAAAATAACACCACTACAAAGTGTATTATGCAAGGCTAATAAACGATGGTTACCCCATTGCTGGAGCTGCACGTAATTTCTGATGTGCTTTAACTCATCTGTTCAATACTGTGATTTTTTTTTTCGATACAGAATTTCTGCAGAAGTAGCTTAAACATTAGAAGAGTATCAAATAAAAAACATTCCTATGGCAAATGCATTCCCCTAAGAAAAAGATGGGGGATTTACAGCAATGCAGTTCCTTGAATTTAGTGGGATGTTAGTGGCTTGAGGACTCCTGGTGGAGGGGAGTTTTTTAGGAGTTACTGGCGTAAATTAGTGGCACGGTTTTTGACAACAGGAGTGGAGTAGCTTCAGAAAGTGGCATAACACCTTTTGAAGGCCAAGACTTACACAGTATAGGCTAACTCAATATTAAGGTAAGTGAACGGGTTTTCGAAAGTGCCACTAAACTAGAGACCTGTATAACACCAGAGGCTGGATGCAGATGTGCTGACAGATTCTATTCCCTGTCCTTAAAGTCCCATTTTCTAGTCCCTCGGTAGATCGTCAGCTAAATGGACTCTCTTCTCCTTTCTCTTCAGGGTCGAGTATGTTTTAATTCTTCTTCTCATGTGTGATCTCAGAAGAGAAATAATAAAAAATAAAAAACCCCACGGTAATCACACACTACACGCGCGCGCTGGAGCTCGCTCTCCCTCCCCGTCTCTCCTTTGAAGGGAATAAACACTGTTTCTCTGTTGCCTGGACCGTCCTCTTCCTCCCGCCAGCGTTTCTGCGCTTCCCAGGTGTTGCTGCCGGGCACCGGTGCCGGCACTGCCGCTGCCCCGGCTCTCCCGAGGAGCAGTCAGTCATCGGTACAGATGACACTCTTCTGCCGGTGGATGAGCACATTTCCTCTGCAATAAGCCAAGTTTAATTCTCAGATTTATTCCCCCATGGAAAGGAGAGTACGTAACAGCCGCTTTACTGCCCACTGCCAGCAGCTAATTGCACAAATACACATGCAAAGCATATATACGCACCAGTAAAATCTGTTAGAAGATGTATGGTTTATTGCTATTCCACGAAACATTTGGAGAATTAGACTAATAAGTACAAAACAAATTATATATTTTCATCCTATCAGGCAAAATTAAGGTCTGCCTTCTAACATATTTGTCATCTTCTTTCAGGAGGAAAGCCTATTCATTTTAGTTAAATGGCCCAAGAATTAAGGCAGCATTCATCCAAAGCAGCTGAAGTATTCAGCTGTTAATAAAACCAACCAGCTTTTATCAATTCGATCAGATGCCCCGTTCCTTCCTTAAACCAATTTATTGTCAGGCCATAGAGGAACAAGACCCACGCTAGAATCCTTCACACAAACCAAGTCAGAAAATGCATAGTACGTGCAAATGAGTATTAGGAAGCACATCTGACTGAAAACCACACTAGCTCTATAAAAAATGTTGTCTTTTACTGATGTTGGGAGAGGGGGTGAGAATGATCCCCAAGCAGGTACATTTTTCATTCACTAGCCCAGACTGCATAAAGAAAATATTATTTGTATTCTCTTCATTAATGGCATAATCAAGAAAGAAAATTAAAAGTAAACATATATTTAATAGTCTATCAATTTCTGCCTCATCAGAGAGCACCAGCTTTTTAATTTCAGTTCCCATGCAGTTTTGTGGCTGAATACATTTGTACCAAGGATGTAGGGAATTTTCTGTTTAGCAGGCATAAGTGTTACACAATGATTTCTAGGTAAACAATACCGATAAAACCCAGTATTTTTCACAATCTAAAGTAATTGCTTGATCTGCAACTTAATCAATACAGTAAATGCACCTTTCTTATACCATCTACTTCCTAGATCATTATCTTATTCACAGTTTATGAATAAGATAAGTTTAGTCACCACAAAAAAATGTTTTTAAGTTTTTGGTTATTATTCTGTAATCCATTCTACAGAAATATTTGGATTGTATAATGCTACAGTATACTCTCAAATGTGAGTACATTTATTCTTATGCAGTGTATAAAAGCACACAAAAATAAGTGAAATATGTAAGAAAGAGGACCTGATCTGACAGCTACTTTCACATGATAATTGTTTTGCATTGTATGTATTCTACACAAATAATCCCCAAAACAATGTAGAGAGCATAAGATAGTTATTACAGCCAAGAGGACATCACATTAATCATAAGACGCCACACTATTAGAGACCATTATTTACCCTATAGACTTTCTCTTGTATCATAATCCTGCACTTCTATGGTAAACATAAGCTTAATAATCAGCTTTGTCTTGTACAGCTTTCTGATTGTGACTATTATGTCATTGCCTATTTCAAAGCTCATATGTCGTAAAAGACTAGTTAGCTACAATTTGGCTTTATATCTACTTAAAATATATACATATTGAAATGGATTTCATATCTGTTAGTTTTCCTTTGGTCTTTCTGGGATGCACTATAACTGTTTCCTGGGTTAACCGGATCCTAGATATAAGTCTGTCAAAGACCTGCAGCGTCAAAGCACTTAATCTTTCTGTACTATTACTCATTGTATTTAAAATTAGACAATAATACTTCTATCCACCAGTGCTGTTTAAAAGAAGTTAAAATATGTATAGTTACATTTTGCAACTAATTATTTTGTTACAATTTGTGTAATTGCCAGTTTACAGTACATAATTGTTAATGAAAGTAATTGTGGCTTAGAAATTGATACATCCACCAGCAGTAAAGGCAAAAGGCAAAATAAAGCAAATAATAAATAAATAAATGCTTAAAGATACTACAAATGAAGAGATCTCCAACAGCTGTAGACATACATAAGCTGAAGGTACCACTATCAGGGAAAACGCAATGGCCAGTGCAAACCAACTGCCACAGTAGTTACACAAGGTGCAGAGCCAGAAGTAGCATGGTTTTATCACCTCAGTGCTTGCAACTGCAACGATCTGCCTGGTGAGATCAACAATGAAGAACGAACGCTTATCAGCTGGGGCACAAAACTGAACCAAAGAAGGTTTTAGATCAAAGCTAATATGGTCACCTGCTGCTATGCAACCTTGTATGATGCTACCAACTCGTGTTGCGTCAGCTAGGGTACCACAGGCTTCAGAGAGTCATGCTTCCATATTCTGGTGTGGAAAATCACGATTCTGTGATTCTGTGACTCTGTGAAATGACTGTGACACGCATCTGTTTTTGGAAAAATGGGATAACAGATTAATAGATAATAGAGGAATGTGAAGTCTTCATTCTCTACTTCCTTTGGACCTTCCTTGGCCTTCTGGCAGCTGATTACCTTCTGGACTGGGAAGGAGCAAATTGTTGGACATATCTATTAAACTAAACTTACTTTAAAAACACAACCTCTTTGGTACCTATTAGCTACACATGAATGGCCTTAGCTATCGGAGTAATAGCTTTCCTAAAACATGGTTTTCAGTTCATAGTCCCTGTCTGAAGAGTATTATTACTACCTTCTGTAAGCATCAGATAATATAGTGGAATATAGTTTGTTGTACTTGATTAAAATATTCTAATTTAAAATTATTCCTTATCAAAAACACTCCTTTCTTGCAAAAAGTATTGAAAAAGAAAAGGATTTTTTTGAAAAATCACAATCTGCTGACATATCTTTTCAAATTCAAAGTTGAATGTGTCATTTTCTTGGCATATAGTTGACATATGGCCTTAAGTTTTCAGAAGATGCAAGTCATATAAGCTTTGCTGATGTGTTTATATTCATGCTGCATTTAACTCAATATATAAATGTTTGAAAATAAGGACCTTGTAATGTTTTACATATCCTGAAAAATAGCTTGGATTTTGGTTTAGTTCCCTAAACATACTCAGTCACTTAATAACTGGTGCTACTGTGTCACTAAAACATTTCCATTTCATTTAATAATACCTTCATTCTGCATTCCAATCATATTTAAAATATTTTACCAAGTAGGCTTATATTGGAATTAAAATATTACAACTTTATGATATTTTGTCATTAAATGCAGAATCTGCTCAACTCAATCAATCCTCCCATAAACAAGCTCAAAACTGATTTTCAGAAGCACTCATCTTTAAATTGAATTTTTAGTTAGAAGAAAAATATCTCCTTAAATGATACCCAAAAATGTAGGTTATGTATGTATATTTGCGTCTATTTATGCAAAATATCAGTTAGCATTAACGAAGTGTTGTGTTTTCATCAGTGTAAAATGACAGACGTTCTGAATGGGAATTTACCTGTCACAATGTTTATACCATAGACATCTACCTCTAAGGAATTCATCCTAGGCACTTTTTCTAGTCATTGGAGAGAAGCAGGCATCTAATGTTGACCAAATTAACAGCGTTTGAGAAGTGTTTATTTCTTTCCATTAAATGGCATTTACAGTTACTACCCTGTTCATCTATGATGTGTAATCTAAATTCAGTTGAGAAGAGAGACCTCTCTTTGTGTCCCTGCTACTTTGTCACCATTAGCCAATGCAAGGTGAGCTTCTGGCAAAGGCGGTGTACTTCTGAAGAACGCTGTATAAACACTAACACATTGGGAATATTTTGGAAAGATGGAATTAAAAATTTAACCCACTCATCAAGCTATAAAAAGAAAAATCAGGGCTTCGGTTTACTGTTAGTCCCCAGCGGGTTTTTATCCTCACTAAAAAATTTTACATTATTTAAGGATTTTAGACCTTTTGTTGCAAGCTTTACAATGTAGAACAAAAAGAAGGTAACAAGAATATCCACTGAACAGCAGTTAAGGTACCTAGCGTTTTCATGGGCAAAAGGAAAAAAAACCCCAACACATCAAGAAACGCATCCTCAATTCACAAAAATCAAATTAAACAAAACAGTTGTTCTTCATTGACAGGGAGCACAGGAATTACCCCCAATGGGACACAATTCAGTGTGGGAATTACTGTTTATAATCCTTCCTCGCTTCTTGAACATAATGGGACCAGCAAGCAGATTAAGCAGTAGTTTCACTGATCCTCTTCTTCTATAGGGTTTGTAAACAGGGAGAAGAGCAAGCTGTACTCCTAGTCTCCTGTGACCCTCCTTGCATCAAAAGACCTCCCAGTACTGCGCTCCTGCGAAGTCCAGAGATCTTCTGCACTGCTGCTTTTTTAAAAAGCAAAAAGACTAAGTCATAGCAACAATTAATTTCAAAATACTGTCTTTGGAGAGCTTCCTGTGAAATGTATACAGTACGCTGGTGGAAGTGTAGTGAATAAATGGGGTGACATGGTAGTTAACAAGTACACTTCTTTCTCATCGGTGCTTATAAAACATAATTAAACCCATCTTATCTTACAAAACATCATCATTGATAATGCTTCCAATTTCACTTCTGGCAGAAGTTGCCTGACTATAGGCTTTTAGTATACGACAATGACCACATCACTAGATTTTATTACCCTACTTAAAACCCCTGTAACAAAAGATGAAGACAATCCTTACAAGAAGATTCAACGTTAGTGTTTAGAGCAAAATTATGTTCAAGAAGAGAGGAATGATTATAAACAGATAACCTTGTAAAGTTACTGATGGGAAAATTCTGCTTGTGTGAAAAGTAAATGACTGAAGTTCCCTGTATTATCTCTGAGACCATGGAGAAAATGCCAGCTATCACCTAGGACCATAGGTTATAGCCTCACCTGGTATAAATGACTAACATACTGATGCTGAAATACTCTAGTAAAATACATACTTTAAGGCACAACCAGCAAAAACGCAATAGCTGTACTCAAGTGTTGCTTTTTTTTCCTCCAGATTCCAACTGACGTTTTTTTATCACTTTTCCTACATGTACATAAACATTCTGTTGTTATTAGCAAGATTACTTAATGCAGTAAAGAAGATGACTAAATGTCGTGGTTTAGCCCCAGCCGGCAACCAAGCACCACGCAGCCGCTCGCTCACTCCCTCCTCCCCCAGTGGGATGGGGGAGAGAATCGGGAAAAACTCATGGGTTGAGATAAAAACAGTTTAATAGGGCAGCAAGAGAGAAAGAAACAACAATGATAACAACAATAATAATAACACTGACAAAGGAATGTACAAGAACAAGTGATGCCCAACACAGCAATTGCTCACCACCCGGTGATCAATAGCCCGTTCCGGAGCAGCAATTCCTGCCCCCAGCAAACTCCAGTTGATGTACTGGGCACGACGTTATATGGTAGGGAATATCCCTTTGGCCAGTCTGGGTCAGCTCTCCTGGCTGTGCCCCCTCCCAGCTCCCCGTGCCCCTCCCCGCTGGCAGAGCGTGGGGAGCTGAAAAGTCCTTGGCTGAGTATAAGCACTGCAGCTACTCAGCCACAACTAAAACGTCAGCGTGTTACCAACATCGTTCTCATACCAACTGCAAAGCACAGCACTACACAGAAAAACCAACTCCATCACAGCCGAAACCAGGACACTAAACATGCAAACTATTCTAGTACTCAGTGTTGCATACATATTAAAGTATCTGAAATTTCAAATTTTAAACAGCCAATTAAAAAAATCTGGATTTGCCTTCTGGCTTTTATTTTTTTTCTCGTAAGTTATTTTCTACATAAACACAAAGTACTTCCACAGCCCAACTGCATAATTATATGAGTATTTTTAAAGAAACACACCTATATGACACACCATAAATAGAGAAAATCCATTTGTTTGGGGGAAAAAAATAGTTCCTTTCTACTTCACTATAATTTACTTCAGTTTTCCTCAACTTGGGTGTTTTTCTAGGTATTCATGCCAATGCAATATCAGAAATCATCCCAGTAGTTCCTAGATAAGTACAAGTGTTTGCTAGTTTAAAAAAAAGGTACAGAAAACATTTGTAGATAATCCGAATTTGTTGGAGACATAAAGCAATGAAGAAATAAGTCAACTACAAAGTAAACTTAGATTCCTTGGTAATGTGGAATACCTAAACCAATGTGAATTTCAGAGGCTTAAATTTAAGGTTGCATGTCAAAACAGATAGTGCAGATTATATTCACACAACAGAAGAACTTCAATGGAATTCAGTGAAATTGAAAAGGACTTAAAATTAAGCGTAGAAGACCAATTAAACATGTACTTCAAGTGTGACGCTGCAGCTAAGACAGCAAATACTGCTCTTGGATGTATTAAGACATATTTACAACACTACTGAAATATTACATTCATTTTGATGTTCACATTTTGGAAAGTAGCTCAAAATGTGTTTCTTTTAAGTGAAAAGTTTGAAGTTCAAGAATTTACATTCAAAAGTTTAAAGCTCTTTCAAAAGATATTATTAACAGTAATTTCCCACTGCCACATGGGTAACAATACTGTTAGAGCAACATCATGCTCTTCTCTCAATGTGAAGCTGACTTATGACTCACACACACACTATGAGGCAGGGCTCAAGAGTACGTGCATTAGGGATATTCCTTGTTATGTTCTTGAGAATCCGATATGGTCATTATAGCTTTAATTAAGAAGCAGATTTTCAACAATACTGTTTCTCTAAGACCCATCAATGAATAAAGGTCTGAGATGGCCTTTGCTTTCTGGGAATTCTGGCAGAGGAGAACTACAAATATTAAGAAAGAGATGAGAGATCCATTAACGAACTCCTTTACAAATACTGTTTTTCCATAATTCCTTTCATATTTCAGCATCTGCTTCAGAATCTCATGTGAGGATCCTTTGTTGCTCTCTTATTAGAAGAAAGTACCCCAAATCTCCCTTTCTCTTCATAATTGCTAGTGAACATACTCCTAGGGGTAAGGGTACTGCCAGCACAACACAGGACAGTATAAAGAGGAGAGTAAGTCTGCACATGTGGGATATACATGTCACAATGATCTCCTCTTCCTTTCCATTCTTGCAAATAGTATGTCACCGCTGATCTCACTGAGTGTAATTTCCCTGTCTCTTTTGCTTAGCTCATCAAACCCTACTTGCTCACACCACCTCCTCACCTCAAAAGAGCAAGGTCAAACAGTAAGTAGAGAGAAAAAAATAAGAAAAAGTAGGAAAAGGGTTAATTCTGGCCAGCAGAACTATTTTCAAACAACTACAGGCAGTAGAAGGGAAGAATGGATACTTCCTTCATTGGCACAAAAAGGAAATTACTGTTTCTGCCTGTAATGGGTGTAGATGGCAAGGTTTTGGTAGATGGAGGGGGCTGCAGGGGTGGCCTCTGTGGCAAGAGGCCAGGCTGGGCATCTGGCTACCGGCTAATCCACCAGCTCATGCACAGTCAGGGTCACCTGCTAGTGTCACAATCTGAACTAAAATATCCCCAAGTCTCTAAAAAATCAAAGAAAGAAGGTTTAACCTCAGCTCTGCCTTCTTTAATAATGGGATCAGAACACTTCTACTAGAGACATTACAGAACAGTATAGAAGCATTATGGAAAAAGAAAGCATTATGTGAAAGCAAGACAAGTGCATCAGGCACAAGCTAAAAGGTGACCACTTAGGCATGGTTTCCACCCTGTCTCTGAATCTACTACTCATCAAACAGCCCTTGCACACTTAATCACTTCTCCCTTGTACAAGAATATTTTTTCCTAAACTGCCTTTATTTACATGTTGTTATTGCATTGATCTGTATCATCCATATTACTATTTTATCTTATCCATCATGGCAACAAAATGCCACCTTGTTTTTCTTAGTGATAGAGAATCTTAGTACTGAAAGTGAGATATGCTCAGTTCTTCACTGATATACATTTAGGTGTCTAAATATGAACAAGTTCCCACCATTGTAAACAGAGAGTTACACATAGAATTGATTACTTCAACACAGGCACGTAAAGTCATTCATGAAGCTGTGAGGTACCCATAACACATGCAGGGAGATGATACAACACCAATACAATACAGGCTCTATGGAAGACCTGTAAGCTTCATTAGTATTTATTAGTTTCCCATCAGTGGGATGCACTAGACCACCTCAAATGACACTCAGGAAACAAATTCTGCACAATGGTCTTGCAGACACAAGGGAGAATCTGGCTCAAACAGCATTAGACACCTAGGTTGAGGTAACCGAGTCCAATTTCACCCTTACTCACAAAGTTCACTTGCAGACATCTATATTTAGGAGACGATAACTGGAAGCATCAGGCTCCCACTATTGTCTTCATGACATCATTCATGACACCGACAACACCCTTCAACCAATCCCCCACTGTTCAGTACATTTGCACTTAATGCTGTGAATGGAAGACAGGGCACCAACACGGCATATGCTCCAAACTCCAATACTAGGCATACAGCACATGTATCACAGAATCACAGAATCATTAAGGTTGGAAAAGACCTTTAAGATCATCAAGTCCACCCATCAACCCAACACCACCATGCTCACTAAACCATGTCCCAAAGTGCCACATCCATACGTTTTTTGAATGCTTCTGGTGACAGTGACTCCACCACCTCCCTGGGCAGCCTGTTCCAATGCTTGACCACTCTCTCAGTAAAGAAATTTTTCCTAATATCTAATCTAAACCTCCTCTGGTGCAACTTGAGGCCATTTCCTCTCGTCCTACCACTAGTTACTTGGGAGAAGAGACCAACACCCTCATCACCACAACCCCCTTTCAGGTAGTTGTAGAGACCGATAAGGTCTCCCCTCAGCCTCCTCTTCTCCAGACTAAACAACCCCAGTTCCCTCAGCTGCTCCTCATAAGACTTGTGCTCCACACCCCTCACCAGCTTCGTCGCCCTCCTCTGCACACGCTCCAGCACCTCAGCATCCTTCTTGTAGTGAGGGGCCCAAAACTGAACACAGTATTTGAGGTGCGGCCTCACCAGTGCCGAGTACAGGGGCACAATCACTTCCCTACTCCTGCTGGCCACAACATTTCTGATACGATTATTACTGTTCCCAGTAACTATTGGCTGATTCAGGCAGGCAGTGTTAGAATATTTTGTGGCACACCTGCAAGTGTTTTTCATAATTTGAAGTCAGCATTACTTCAATTCATCACTTTCTGGTGTTCTAAAATGCACTACTATGTTGCATGAGAATTTAAAGAAATCGAATTCAAGAGCTGAAAGTGCCCTTGGCAACTCTAACTCTGGTGTAGACTTTTGGACAGCTAATGTACACTTGTTAAGAATTGCAAATCAGCATTACCACCAGCCTGTAAAGTGCAACTTTTCCAAAAGGCAGAAGCATGTACACACTAGGACAAACTCTCTTGCTGCTTCTATGCTTTCTTTTTCCCATCGTTGGCTGCGCATAGTCCTAATGACTATGAGCTCACCAGCTCAAAACCCAGAACATGCTTGTACGAGGAGAAAGAGGACCTCAAAAACTATTTGTTACCATAATGTTTTAAGACTCTCACAGGGTGGTTTTCCAAATCAGCCAGCCATCTGGAATCATCCACACTTTTATACAAATTCTAGTCATTCTCTTGCTGGTCATCTGTTTGTTTAGTTTTTTAGTCAACAGGTTTTTGGTCAAGCTGTCTGTGGCAAAACACTTAAAACCTTGATAATTATGCAGAGAGCAAAATGGTACACAGAAGAGAAACTATGCAACAAGCAAGGAGGAAAATGAGGTTTCAGGAAAGAGACTGTGGCAAGTGGAAGTGCAGACAGAAGGGATGAAGTGCAATGAGTATGGGAAAAAGAAAAGGCATGGCAGGAAGGGAGACCGATAGAGAAGAAAGAAAAGAACCATGAGGGAATTCTAGGCTGACAGAAATTACAAAGTCGGGCAGAAAGGGTGTATTTCACCAGAAACAGATGAATAGATGCAGCTATCCTACCAGCAAAACTCATAGCATCTGGGTAACTGAAAAAGTGGCAACGCCTAGAATGGCAGCTGAAAACTGGCTGAGAACCAGTAAACCCAACATATCCGAGATTCCTGAAGACTGACGACAACAGCATGTGAAAACGTTATTGGAAGTACTGGGTGTATGAATAACAAATCAATATGAGAAAACTTGACAGAAACTTTGCAAATGGAAAGAAATTTGTTGAACGTATCTTTGTCTATAAATTACGTTTGCAACTCTATTTGTAATAGAAACATTTGGAGAGACGTAAATCCTAGTCCCAAGGAGAGCAGGGATGAGAGATGGAAAGATGAATCCTTCAGACAGAAAGATCATAGAAGCATAATAGTTCAGGTTGGAAGAGACCTTTCAAGATCATCCAGTCCAACTTCCCTGCAATTAGAAGGGACCTCTTCAACTAGATCAGGTTGCTCAGAGATCCCTCCAACCTGACCTTGAATCATTCAAGGGATGGGGCATCTACCCCCTCTCTGGGCAACTCATGCCAGGGTTTCACCACCCTCATTGTAAAAAACTGCTTCCTTATATCTAGTCGAAATCTACCCTTTTTAGTTCAAAACCATCACCCCTTGTGCTATCACTAAAGGCCCTGCTAAAACATCTGTCCCCATCTTTCTTATAAGCCCCCTTTAAAGACTGGAAGGCTGCAAGAAGGTCTCCCTGGAGTCTTCTCTTCTCCAGGCTGAACAACCCCAACTCTCTCAGCCTGTCCTCACAGGAGAGGTGTTCCATCCCTCTGAACATTTTTGTGGCCTCCTCTGGCCCCACTCCAACAGGTCCATGTCTTTCCTGTGCTGAGGGCTCCAGAGCTGGATGCAGGACTCCAGGTGAGGTAGGTCTTTTTTAGTATAGGCACATGTATCCATTACTTCACTTGATACTCAGGGTGTGCCACACTGCTACGAATTTGTTGATTTTAGCCAGCACAGGCACTTTGTAATGGGAGCAATGACCCCAACACATATTTGGAGAATTAATTGGACTCCGTAAGCCTGCTACTTCATGTTACTACTATCAAAGATATAGTTTTCAGGGGCCAGCACACTTAAGTTCAGTGTTACTGTTGATGTTTAGTTAATTAACTAAGAATGATATCAAGCTGACTAATATCCTCAGTTTTATTACTTTTCAAAACTTTAACAGGTTATTAGAACTGTCCATAGATTTAATTTAGACCCTGAAATACAGAATTCAGGTTGATAATGTTAATTTTCCATCATATACACTATTTTAATGTTTCTCCACAAGAAAAATTGAACTTTCAGAGTATTTCTATGGGTGATACTATGTATTTTGCCTGAAAATGAAAGAAACAGAAAGAAAACATTGGCCCACTATTAAAGACGAAAGGTGAATTAGTCACTGTCGTGGTTTAGCCCCAGCCAGCAACTAAGCCCCACGCAGTCGCTCACTCACTCCCCTACGGTGGGACGGGGGAGAGAATCGGAAGAATGAAGGTGAGAAAACTCATGGGTGGAGATAAAGACAGTTTAATAGAGAAAGCAAAAGCCGCGCACACCAGCAAAGCAAAACAAAGAATTCATTCACCACTCCCCATGGGCAGGCTGGTGTTCAGCCATCTCCAGGGAAGCAGGGCTCCATCACACGTAACGGTTTCTTAGAAAGACAGATGCCATCACTTTGAACATCCCTCCGCCCCTTCTTTCTTCTTCCTCCCAGCTTTATTTACTGAGCATGTTGTTATACGGTAGGGAATATCTCTTTGGCCAGCCTGGGTCAGCTGTCCCGGCTGTGTCCCCTCCCAGCTCCCCGTGCACCCCCAGCCTGCTCGCTGGTGGGCCAGCACGAGAAGCTGGACTGTCCTTGACTACTTAGCAACAACCCAAAACACCAGCATATTATCAACATTTTCTCATCCCAAATCCAAAACACAGTCTCACACCAGCTTCTGTAAAGAAAATTAATTCTATCCTGGCTGAAACCAGGACAGTCACCAACACCACTGAAAAGGCAGAAGTTCTCAACACTTTCTTCACGTCTGTCTTTACCAGCATTGTTGGGCCCAAGACCTTGTGAACAAAAATAGAGGTTGATACAAACACAGACCCACAGTCAGTGAGAGGAGAGTTGGTACGTGAACTGTATGTGAAGAGGAGCTTGACCCCTAGAGATTGATAAGCCCTGCCAATATCCACCCAAGGGTGTTAAGAGAGCTGGCTGACATTGCTGCAAGGCCGCTCTCCATAATCTTTGAGAAGTCATGGGGATTAGGGGATGTTCCAGAAGACTGGAAGAAGGTTAATGTCACCCCCTCTACAAGAAGGGTTTAAAGGAGGATGAAGGAAATTACAGGCCCATCAGTCTTACTTCAGGCCCTGGGAAAGTTACAGAACAGATCCTCCTGGGGGCTATCACAAGTCAAATGAAGCACGTGACTGAGAAAAGCCAGCACGGATTCACCACGGGCAAATCATGCTTGACAAACCTGATCACCTTCTACAACAAAGTAACCTGCTCGGTTGACGTGGGGAGAGCAGTGCACATTGTCTACCTGGACTTCTCCACGGCTTTCAATGCAGTTTCTCAGAGTGTCCTCCAGAGAAACTGATACGTTACAGTCTAGACAAGTGGTCTGTACGTCACTCAGAGGGTGGTGGTAAATAGCTCCTTTTCAAACTGGCAACTCGCCACAAGTGGGGTCCCCCAGGGATCGATACTGGGCCCAATGCTCTTTAATATCTTCCTGAGTGATCTGGATGATGGGATCAAGTCTACCCTAACGAAGTTTGCCACTGATACCAAACTCAGAAGGGAGAGCCACCCTGCAGGAAGACCTGAATAGGCTGGAAGAGTGGGCTAACAAGAACCTTATGAAGTTCATCAAAGACAAATGTAAGGTCTTGCACCTGGGAAAACATAATCCAGGAGTGCAGCACAGGCTGGGATCTACCTAGCTCGGGAGCAGTTCTGTGGAAAGGGACCTGGGGGTCCTAGTGGACAGCAAGCTCAATATGAGGGACCAGTGTGCTGCTGCTGCAGCAAAGCAAGTCAACAGGATGCTGGGTTGCATCAACAGGAGCATCACGAGCAGAGATAAAGACGTTGTTATCCCACTCTGCTCAGCGCTTGTCAGGCCACACCTGGGATACTGTGTTCAGTTTTGGTCCCTGTTATACAAAAAAGATGTGGGCAGGCTGGAGAGGGCCCAGAGAAGGGTGACAAAGATGACCAAAGGACTAGGAAGCCTACCATGTGAGGAAAGGCTGAAATAACTGGGTTTGTTCAGCCCTGAGAAAAGAAGGCTTAGGTGAGACCTTATCACCATGTTCCAGTATTTAAAGGGTGGCTACAAAGAAGATGAAGACTCCATTTTTACAAGGAGTCACAGGGAAAAGACCAGGGGGGTAATGGGTACAAGTTACTCCTGGGCAGATTCTGATTGGACACAAGAGGACAATTTTTCACAACGAGAACTATCAGACATTGGAATAACGTCCCCAGGGAAGCGGGGGATTCCCCAACATTGGACACTTTCAAGATTCATCTGGACAGGATGCTGGGCCATCTTGTCTAGACCATGCTTTTGCTGTGAAAGGTTGGACCAGGTGATCCTTGAGGTCCCTTTCAACCTGGTATTCTAAGATTCTATGAAGATGTAAAATTAAAAAAAAAACCTAGGGAAAAGCAGATTATTCCATCTAACTAAAACTTTTTAAAATGCATTTCTCAAGTAATAAAATTGTTTCTTTAGGCAAAGAAAAAGTACTATAACCTTAATACTTTCATTACCGTCTTTTTTTTTTTTTTTTAATAAAGTGGAAGGCATTGAAGAGCACCATGTCAAAAAAAGACATTTCACTGCAAACATTCTGAAAGACAAAAAGAACTGAGGATGTCAGGACTCAAGCTGTGGCCTGCAAAGCACTTACAACATCTACCTGATTTCAACCCCTTGCTTTGGCTCCACCTTCTCCAAAGACATGCTTAATACGCATTGTTGCGAAGAACTGGACCAAAGCACAGAGTTAAAAATGATGATGGTAATCATAGATTATAAAGCCATAAAGATCCCATAATCTGACCTGCTGCATAATAAAAGACAGAGGATTGCCCTGGCTTCATCCTAGTTTGTGCTTCCAAATGTTTTTTCAGGACTTCGAAATCCTTTTCTTCCTGAAGTGGAGACTGTTGAGAACGTATTTGAGAGGATAGGCTATGTTTCCTCCTAATTACACAGCAGCCACTTGTAAAAAAAGAATAGCTTTAAAAATGAAAATGGTATCATTAGTATCAGTCGGAACAAACTAATCATGGCTCATTGTGTCTCGCTTTGATATTTGTACTGTAGTACCTTTCCGTATGAGATGCTATATATAGCAAGGTTTAGATGCTTATCAGCATTTATAGCTTTTCCAAACACTCGTATTTAATTTTTCAGATAGAAGCAGAGGATTATTGATGACCTTGAGTTATCCTGGTAATGCTGGTTTAAAAATAATGTTATTCAGAGGACATATAGGGCTGTCCTGATTACAAAAGAAGCTTGCTCTTTGTCAAGAGAGCCAAACTATGCTGATATACAACACAAGGGTGCTAGGATATTGTCAGTCCCGATGTGCCCACTGCACTTGTATTATGGACAGCCGTCGTGAATGAAATAGGAAGTCTTCTCCAAAGAACTGCTAATCTTTATCCTGGTCCTGTGGGGAAAATGGCCCAGCATAAAAAACTAAGCATACTGAGACAGAGATACTGCTAATCATAATGGTCTAGAAATTTGTAACTTACCCTATGATCAGAGTTACTCAGCTGGCAAAGGTGATTCATTTAGCTGCCTGCACAGAAGCCTTGTGCCATCTGAGGTTTTATAGCACATCCAAACCAATCTGGTGGGGCTGGCTGATAGGACACCTGTAACCTTCTTAAGTAGCATCTGTAAAACAGCAGGGCACCTCACATGGGACCATTACAGCCAAATGAATCATATTCAATGTCTTAACTTTAACTTTAACCAGGGCTGAATGGTGCTCCTCGCCACGTTGACTGGTTTGCCTAAAAATACGTTGTCTATATGGGGAGCCTGGACCCCAAGTTCACACTTAGATGTTTAGATGTTTATTCTGACGCTGGATCTAATCTTTACTGAATTTTCAATCATGTGCTAGCAGGCAGAGTAGAAAACTGAACTGCTCCTGGCAAATGAAAACGCACAAATGCACAAGTATGTGCCGAATGGAAGTACCATTTGTACAAGGGTACTACAGACACTTGGTACATACGCTAAAATAGTGGGAATTTGTAGACAACACTAATCCTTAAAAAAAAATTGAGAGCTCTCACTTATACTCACTACACTTATATTCCAGATTACTAGCAGGTACTTTCCAGGCCCACTGTCAGGTCCTGCAGGAAACAATACGCAACATAGGAAAACTCAAGTGTCTTCAAACGCTTTGTGAGCCCTCTAGTGGGCTTCAGTATCTTCTCTATGCCAAAGCCATCCCAACCTTATCAGACCATCCATCAAGACATCATCTTGGCCCTGCATTTTGGTCCACCATTTTGCTAAGCGTGAGGGCTTGAAATCCTGTGCACAAAGTCCAACGTCCAATTCAACAAGTGTGTTTCTTTGCAGCTGGGAAAAAGGAAAAGCTGCGACACGTCTAAGCAATTCAAGAAAATCAGTGTTTAATTTATTTTTATATAACCGATATACCCCACAAGGGTTTTTTTAGAGGTTAAATTCCTCCTGTAGAGTTCACAGTGATTGAAAATATGAAAGGGAAGTTTTTAATATCCCTCCACTTACTTGAAGTAACAGTTGTGTTCTCAGCCTTACAGCAAACCAACAGAGATGTTGGCAGATCACTGCCTACTGCCTAAGAGCATTAACTGTAACCAATAACTACTGTTATTGTAGTACACAATGAAAGTAATTGAAGTTGCAGTTATAGGCTTTTTTGTTGCTCTTGTTAGGGATTTTTTTCATGCAGTGTTTTTTGGGGTTTTTTTTTTTGAAACTGTAAGACACAAATCATGAAGCAGTGAAAGCTAACGGGAGAAAAAAGGAAAAAAACATCAGAAGTGTGTTTATTTACCTTGTCACCACTCAGGTAATATAATCCTCCCCCTCTCCCAATGTCATTTCCTCTTAAACTTGTTATAAAATCTGTTTTGTGTTGTTCCGGTCAAATTGAGTCTGAGTTAAAAATAAGAAGAAGGGTCAGCAAAGGATGGACGAGTGCAATGGATTGATACTTCCAGAGTAAATGGTTCTTAAAGAATGCAGTCTAAATTCCTGGAAAATCAGTATGATCTCCAAGAGAAGTTGGCTTTCATATAATTGAATAGAAAATAACACAAAAATATAAATATAGAGCAGCAGTCTTGACACTATATTTCCTGCATTCTACTTTTTCACCTTTCACAGATAACATTGTTTAAAGCAGTAACACCTACATAATATCAGGTTTGAAATCTTTTGAAAATTATCTTTCAGTGTTGTAATTTATGCTTTAAAAAATAGTATTTGTACACATTTACCAAAAAGGATTTGGAATCATTCCGGCTTTTTGCTTAAATTGCACACATTAAAAAATACTCTTTAATTACATGTTTAAAGTATCTAGTCAGTTTGAGTAAATGCAGTAAATAAAATGTAAAAGAAAATTAATTTTACAGTAATATAGTAATAAAATTTCTATAAGTAATATTATTTATGAAAAAAAACCCCAAACTTAGCCTATCATATAATTTGAGTATATTTTTAGCAAGTATGTTATGCCTATATAAAAATACCTACAGTAATTTGTTGAAACTAAATTGATGATGGTATGCCACAAAATAACCAATTTAAAATTTTACCTTGGCTTCTTCCCTTTATAATATCAAAAATTAATTAATTTATTACTATAAAAATACACATATGGAACAAAGGACCCTTTAAGAAAACACTGGCCTTTGGTGCCAACAGATCTTTAACCCTTTCCTTAACAGATCAAACTGTCTACTTTTTTCCACTATGTCTTATATACCATAAATGTCATTCCTCCTCAAAGGATAAAAATGAAAAGAGAAAGCATTCCAGCATTTGATGGCCCAAACACACAAAGCAGCATTTTAAGTCAGTCAGGAAACTTGCTCTGGAGCCAATAGTCTAACAGAGGAAGCCCAGTCTCTCCCTTTTTCATTGTTCAGGTGACTGAGTAACTTTACATTATCTGAATTCTTATGATTATCCAAACTAAAAAGATCTTGATTAAGAGTCTTGTCTGCAAACCTTAAACTTCCACTCATACCTATTATTTTTATTCTGTTATGTAAATACAGCAAATTCGCAGAGTGCAAATATAAAATATACTTCAAATAAATCATGGAATATCATCAGTGGTTTAAGCTTATACGGTGTCATCTGAAGTCTTACATTATTTAGTATTTTCCTTATATATCCATTTAAACATAATTATTCAAGACTTAACTTTCATCTGAAAAAAGAACCACTCTTATTATAAAGGAAAAAAAAGCCTAAAATGTTAAGAAGCATGTATAAAAAAGACCTACTAGAAACATTAAAGTCATTTTTAGTAAAATTTCATAATTAGGGGATTCTGATTTATAATTTTTGACTATGTTATTTGATCCCAAAACCTATAATCTAAGAAAATACAAAAATGTGAAGAAGAATAAATTGGAAAAAAGAAACCATGAAAGGATTAATGTTGCAACGAAGGATTTTACAAATCTCATAATGGGTTTGAAGAAGATAATTTAAAGTGCAAAGGATGCTGCAAGTGTAAAGGAAATTTTTTTTCCTGATAGATACTCTTCTGAAGGCACAAAAACATGAGGAAAGACTACTACTTTTGCATAAAGATAAGTACAACTAACAATACGATAAGCACTGGAAATAGAAGAACATCATTATCCTTCAGGTTAGCCAAGATTAATCCCAGCTCAGGTATGATACGAGACTTAATATAAGGTATAAAAATAAGATTGAGAAACACTGAATTTATGGTCTCAGGTCTGCTTCAACAAGCAGGAGCTTCGCTGCCTTAGACTGGAGAAGAAGGGATCTCAGTAGCCTTCCTCATGACACCCATGTGCAGGTACAAGAAGGGTAGAAGACCTCTGCCCTTAGACCTCTGTGACCTCCTTCATCAATCTCTTCTCCAGCCGCACTGAGCCATTGCCTTTTTGCCTACGGGACCAAAAAAACAAGCTATACTTGTACCTTGCTAAAATCTAAAACCATGGCTGGCCAGTACACAAAGGAGAACACTCCTTTGGCCCTTATCTCCACCAGCATTTTACACATGCATTTACACGTGCATTTTACATTTCAAATCATGAGAACTGTATTACCAGAAGTAACTGCAAAAATTGAAACAAAAAGTATTTCCAAATACTTGTTTTCATGAAGACAGTTAAGCTCTTTCTATCCTAACTCAACTCCTGCATTCCTCTCTTGTTGACGCAAAGCTCGGCATGACGACAGTACTGTGTATGTAGCGGTTTATCCCTGCCCAGCGTAGTGAAAGACATCTCTGCATTTTCGCATTGCTTAATTTGCAACACTCAGTTACGTTGCTCTGGAAGAGCTCCCAGAGAAGTCCATGGGCCTGCCTGCAAGTGATACAAGACACACTGTGAGACTTCCCTCTGTTCATTACTAGCATTGCAAAAACTTGTCTAATAGCAACCCCATCATAAGCTCTGTTTGAAGGGCCTCTGCAGGTACAGAAGAACTGGGGAATGTACAGCAAAGATGGAGATGGCAAAAATAAGCAAGGGTACGGATCAGTTTCTGTTTGAGAGGAGATTAGATAAATAAAGACAATTAACTGGAAAAGAAAAACGTAAAATGAATACCATTATAGAGACGGTAAATAGGAAACACTGTGCCTGAAGAACTATGCACCGTAGTACAAGTAGTAAAGGGATAGCAAATTAAATTATCAGGTCATTCACCCAAAACAAGAAAAAGAAGATACTCCTCACAGCATCTGGGCAATGTTAAACTTTATTGCAACAGGAGGTTGTAGATGCCAAAAGTCTAAGTTCAAAAACAATTGGATGAATTTAGATTAAGAAAAATCAACAGTAGTATTAAAAAAAAAGAAAAAAAAAAAGACAAAAGCTCCTGTTTAGAAAATCTCCAAGCCACTGATTGCAGGCAATAGAGTGTATAGAAGTGGAAACATAACTGTGTGCTGGTGCAAACCTTAAAACCTTTTCTAAGCATTCCCTGCTGGGCTTTGTTTGACACAAGAGATTGGGGCAGATGGACACTGGGTCTGACCTGGTACCCAAGGGTTACTGCACTTTTTAAAAGCATGGAATACAAGCAGCTAGATGAGGTTGTAAGATTGTATAAGCAGGAGTACTGGGCCAGAACAAAGATCCTTCAAGGCATCCTGTGTCTGAAAACGTGTAATGAATATAACCATCTTTACAAATCTACTAAATTGCAGAACAATCCCACAGTAAAACTTCCACATCTGCTCCCAGTTCCCAGAAATGTGGGATTTCAGGACTTTGTAAACTTTGCATCTTAGGGTCTGACACTCCTTGTGGGTATCTTCTTCCATGAATTCAGTCACTCTTTGAAGCTGTGTATTTTTGGACTCCAGAACTTCCTATGGAAATGAAATGCATGAATTCATTATGCACTGTATGAAAAAAGTATTCTTTTCCTCATTTTATACCTGCTACCTGATAATTTAATGATCCATGATACTTATGAGAAAAAGTGAATAATGATTTTTCTACTCAACCCCAGCATGATTTCATACACTTTTACTTTATTTACCTTTAGTCACTTCTTTTTTCTTACTTAAGTCTTAGTCTAGTTAGATCTCCTTGCCCAGGCACTGCTCCGTACCTATGATCAAGCCTGTCACCCCTCTCCAATGTTATACAGAACTATCAAGCTTGAAAATGCATTTTCACAGTTTTAGCAGCCAGTTCAGAGTGAAAATACCTATATATGAATAGGTAATACTGTTTTTCCCCAGCACACCTGTCTTTGGATTTGTCATTATTGAATTTCGTCTTCTGTGTTATCACCTACTTACTCGGTATCTTAAAACCTGAGTTCACTTCTGAGTATAATACCCTGAATAGCTCAGTATCACTAGAAAACTTTATCACCTCCCTATATGGCAATAAATAGCTGTGGTATTCCACTATCCTAGTATTGCAAATATTGACCATTTTTGTTCTTTCACTTCATTATATTCCTTCCTTCTTATCCTTAAACATAGAACTGTGGAAAGATCTTCCCTCTTATTCCATAAATGCTTAATTTCCTATTAAAGACCTGGTAAGGAATTTTGCTGAAAGATTTCTGTAAATACAGGCAGACTATATTAACTAGATGAACCTTGGTCCATATGCTCCTTTACTTCTTTCAGAAGACTTTTTGCAGACAGTGACATAACTTCCTTCCATAAAAGTCATGATGAATGATCTCCACTATTTTATATTTTTATATAATATTTTATTTATATTTATATATAATATTTTATATTTAT
>NW_010559753.1:0-469 GCF_000687285.1 Phaethon lepturus
ATTCGCTTCCGGTCCCCTCTGGATTTAATCACTGCATCCCAAATTCTTCTTCCGTCTCTCTGGCTCCCTTGGGACTCCTTTTCTCCCAGTCACAATGCCTCCCGAGACCTTCCTCTGTACTTTGTTCAATTCCATTTTGAGCTCATTGCATCCCAGAGACTTTTTTGGTCCCTCTGGCCCCTTTGAGACCTCTCTGATCCCTGTGACAATGCCTCTTGTTCCGCCAGAACCTTTTCTGTCACCATCTTAGTGCTCCACGGCGGTCTGTTTTCTGTCTTACGGTACGTCTCGATATGGTATCTGGTACCCCAAAGACATCTATCGTTGGCTCGGATGTCCTCTTTAGTTTCTTAGATGAGTCAATATAGATGAAGGGTATCACCTCATTTTCCACTAAAGCATGTGACTTTTTATAAAAATAATATTTTTGGCAAGTTGGCATTTAGCCAACTACTTTCTTACGCAGCTG
>NW_010559754.1:0-453 GCF_000687285.1 Phaethon lepturus
GTGGGAGCACTTGGTACCAATGTAGATTCACCTCTTGACTGATTTTAGCCAGCTGTTTTTTAATTAAGTGATTCATTTTTCTCAACTTGTCCACTTGCCTGTGGCCGATATGGGGTGTGTAGTTGCCAGTTTGTTCCTAAAATTTTACTAACTTGTTGCACTATTTGCGCACAACAATGAGTACCCCTATCAGAAGATATTACTACTGGTACTCCAAATCTAGGAATGATCTCGTTTAAAAGTACTCTTGTCACTTCCCTAGCCTTATTAGTCCTACAAGGAAAAGCTCCGGGCCGGCCTGAAAAGGTGTCTGTTAATACTAACAAATACCGAAACCCCCCTTTTCTTGGGAGTTCAGAAAAGTTTATTTGCCAATTTTGACCTGGAACTTTCCCTTTATCAATATTTCCACATTTTACACAATTTTCTACTTTTGGATTATTCTTTAAGCAT
>NW_010559755.1:0-31331 GCF_000687285.1 Phaethon lepturus
ACCTAGTGATTCTGTGATTCTGTAAATACTGCATTAGTGTGAAATAAAAATTAATATTTACTAGAAAAAGATCTGGGTACGAATATATGATTGTAGGATGCAAGGCACAAAAATTCTTGAGACTCTGTTTTTGTATGATTGGCACAAATCTTGACATAGTGGGTAGCCATGACGTAAACTTTTTGAGGCATCATGGTAAAGGCAAATATCAGCTCTAAAACTATTTTAAAAAAACTGTTGACAAAAAATTCTCAAAGAAATAGCTTTTGGTGGGAACTCATTTGGACTCTTTGCGTAATGTCTTATTAATATCACTAATTTATGAAAGTGTCTTGGGAGGGGAAAGAATGAAGTGTTGCTTATCCCTAAAGAATGCTAAGTGATGTTTTAACATCTCTCTGTCAACAGTCAGTGTGTGGGCTGCAGGTGGACAGATGAATTGTAGTGAAACTTATTTTGAGAAGGAGAGTTCTGACTACCATTGCGTAACTGCACATACAAATGATATGAAGTTGGTCTTCTCCTGACAGGGCAGTCTGGACTCTTTCGAATGAATTAGTTCCAGGTTACATGTGGGTTTGCAGCCTTAAGATCACTAGTATGTTTTTCTACTGGGGAAAAAAATATCCACATTGGAAATGAGCTGCTCCCAGTGCTGACGGAACACAGGAGTTGGTCTGTCCTGATATCATGTCCTGCCGTATATAAACAGCAGCACAGAATAGCTGTTCCAGTGGAGGTAAACTGTCAGTGGCAGCTGGGGAATAATCTGCTGCCTCCAGCCCCCTTAATTGCAAAAGAAACTTTTTCTCCGAATTTCAGTGCTTTGGAAGGCTTGTTTTCTTTGGTGTTAGTATTCGTTGTTGTTGTTGGATGTTACTGCTAAGTCTGTGATTTTGCTGTGGAGTTTGGGTATTTTTCAATTCTTCTGAACTCTGGACTTCCCCACTGTCTTTGATAGTGAGTTCCCTGTTACAGCTGCGGTGAGAAAGGTGCTGCCTTGCATTGCTTTTGATTCTGCTGTTTAATCACTTTGTAATTTCTCTGTTTCTTCAGTGATGTTGGTTATGGCTTCCCACTTAAAAATTTTCATGGTGTCTTTGAAGATATAGAAGCCAAGAAGCAGCTCGGCATAGAAACACAGTGCTTGGCAAATTTATCTCCCATAAGCCCTTGTTAGTGATAAAATGCTTATCTTTGTGTTAAAACCGCTGGGTCTTCTTCATTCTGAAATGTAGACTAGCTGCAGACTTCTGTGACCTTGAACAAGGCACTTATGTCTGTCTGTTTCTCTTGAGAAAGTCAGTATTATTCAAACCTTTTTTTTGGTACCAGCTTGTGAATAGCTTATCTGATACAAGGCTTCATCACTAACTGGCCTCAAAAGTTAGCCTCAGCCAAAATTATTGCATTATTGGCATTTTGCTCAGTGTGCTTGCAAAACTGGGTGCTACAAGCTTTATATCTTACTTTCCGAGGGTTCTTTTAGAGGAAGAGTCTGTATCTTCATTTCTAAAATATATGTGGTATTTTAGTGTACTGTGAAATAGATGCATATTAGGTATCTTTCTTAAGAAATGATGGGGGGGGGGGTGGCTTCCTGGAGGACTGGGGCTTATTTGCTTGAATATAACCAACTACATTTTTTTTTTCTCATGAATGAAAAGTAGTCTCTTTATTGCATAGAATCAGTTGTGAATGTAGTTTGCAAAACACTGATTTAAAAAAACAATTATTAGACTAATTGGTCATTAAGTTTTGCAGCTGTATAATCAGGCTTAATGTAGCCTCACAACCTTAATTACTTAATAGTGTGCTTAACTTATGTTAGTAAGACCATTTCAATGACTGCTGTTGGTATAGTGGGGAATGCCAACAATACGTGTCAAATAGCACATACTACAGCATTTCATTTAACAAAATCTTCATATGTAAGTGTTATTAATGGGAATGCTAATATTTGCCTTTCTCAGCTGTTAGTAGCACCACCTGTTTTTTCTCTGCTCCCTCATCGTCATGTTTCTGGATTTTTTCCATACCTCTTCTCTGATCTCCTGCTACACTAAGAATTTTTTCCTTTGCTTGATGTGCTCCTCTTCTTGTCTCTCCATGCATCTGATGGATGACCAGCAGTGACTTTACCCACCCTCATTAGTCTGTATTTCCCTTCTTGCTCTGCCAGTCAGTAATGAAGTCCGTTTCTGGTTAGGAAGAGAAGAGAACCTGACTACTGAAGCAGCACACGTTAGACACACCAGTCTTTCTGATGGATTCCTAAGCTAAAAGGGATGGGCTCTGGTTACAGTGTGTTTTCACTTGTCTAGATTTTCTTTTGTCTTCAAAAAAGGTAGGGAAGTTGGAGGGACAGATGAAGCAGGAAATGAGAGAAATATAAAGGGAAAATATGGATGACAGTAGAAGGAAAAAAAAGATGGGAAGGGAAAGTTATATTTAGGAAGGAAGGGTATAGATAAAGTTTGAGTTGATAAACTGTAGAATTTATTTAAACTTTGTTTTTGATCATGGGAATGATGTTAAGTTTGAGAATAGACATGTATACAAATCAGGTACTATTGCCATGCCATTGGCAGATTGGCGTCTTAGTGTGCTGCGGACCTTATGTTCAGGCTGAATACAGAAATAGGGAACTATACAGGACATGAAAGTGTTTTCTGTGCTGTTTGTTTCTCTAGGACATATAAATCGGTATTTTTATTTGCCTTTCACCAAAATATTTTTTTAAAAAGAATGGAAGTGTGAATGCGAAGCTATGCACTTACACCTTTACTTCTTACTTGCAACCCTTAATAAGAACAAATATTTTTAATATTGAAGTGTACTTAAAACATTCATCAAAATAATCAGTTAAAGCAGTGTTAACATCACCAGTAGTTGTTCTTCATATACACTTTTACAACACAAAAACCGTACAGCCCCTCACAAATGTAGGGGAAATTGACTGCCACTTCTATTCAAGAATGGTCATTTCAGGATAATGAAAGCTTTGCAGAATTTCTTATAAATACTGTATGTTGTTGCAGAATAAGCTATTGTGAAATAAATCTAGTTGTGAGCTGCCTCTGGAATAATTACTTCATTTACAAATAACTGTTCTGGAGCAATTAGTTGGTATTATACTGTGCAGCTCTGCAACAATCCCCTTCTAATTTCCAGTGTATGGCTAACCGTGGTGCTTTACTTCCTCATAGTGGTAAGTGGAATATGGTGGGAATGGAAGTCTCAGCAGGGATGAAATGAACATTACCCATTTATAATAGGAAAGCTAAGTGTATGTGCTAGGACTAGCTAGATGAGTATGTTGGCACTTTGCTTACATGGGAGATGGTGTCAAATTCAAGGGGAAACTTAAATGTTTTTTCATGGGTGGAGAAGGAACAATTAATTACTTCTGTGATTTTGGAGTCAGCTTGAGATGTTGATTTAAATGGTGTTTTGTGAAATAGCTAAACCTGAAGATTGGTGTGTGCAGATCAAAGTCTGCCCAGGTTCTGGAGATACCAGTTGGAATATATTGCTGGTTTCATGTGGTCTGGAAATCGAGAGAGGTAGAACTGTGTAATTTTATTCTGGCAACTTCTTTTCGAAGTTATTTCACAAACAGAAAAAATGTAAGTCTATTTTCACTGTCTTCTGCAATTCTTTTAGTTTTGCTTGATTTCTAAAACTCAATTCTGTATAATTTTGTATCTAGAGAATACACAAGACCTGACAGAATGAAATAAAGTGCTAATGAATGAGAAAAACAAAGTATGAGTTTTCTTCTGAGATCTAATTTTTTATATTAATATTTCTTCTCAATTTTTTTTTTGACAAGTTGCAGCTTTTTTTCTCATAGCCTGGTACTTTAAGGCATAGACTTGTACCTTCAGGAGATAGTTTGAAAAGAACAGCATTTAAAAATACTTCCTCTGCCAAACGGAAAAATACTGTTCCAAACAAATGTTATGCAGAACCTAACTGCACACAGTGATTTTCCAGAATGCTTAAAATAGAAACTTTCAGTCTTGATGTGAAGCAAAATTATCCACCCAGTTTTTGTTTATACTGTGTGAAAGCCTGCTCCTGACTGTATTGTACAGTGCAAAAAATATATAATATAGCTGTATTCCTCAGTTGGATGAGCTTATGCTTTAAGAAGCTGCATGTAATACTTTTAACTGATACTGCCATGCTCTGTTCACTCTTGTGATGACCAAACCATTAATTTGGTTATAAACAACAGAAAAGTTTAAACTGAAATGGCAGACACTGTCATGTATTGAAGCCTGCCGGAATCTGTAGTTGGAGATGCCACCCATCTAAGCTAAAGACAAAGCTGAGAAATGGATGAAGGGAATGAGAAAGTGCTGTATCTTTAGTGGAAATTTTTGGCATTATTGCTTGGGTCTTTAGGAAACATAATGGGGAAAAAAAAAAAAGCTCTACTGTAACCCTATCAGACTGCAGGATTAGGCTCTACTCAGTATACACTGGAACATATGCTTCAGCATTTGGAAGAATTGAGCTCTTATCTAAATTGGTAAGCTTAAGGTTCAGGTTCTTGCATAGCAGCGGTAATTCCCCAGAACAGCACAAATGCCTTTTTGATAGTGAATTATAGTGTTGGATTACACAGCCAGTTACGTACACAGTGCTGGTTTGTTTGTTGGTTTGAATTGACCTTACTAAGATCACAGAGCCATGTACTTAAAAGCTGGGGAATGTAAGAACTAAGGTGACTTTACAGTTCCAATTCATTCCTGGGCATGAATTTTTCAAATCCTTAATTGCATCATCTCATCTGTCTGTGATCCTCACAAAGCCAGAGCTTACTTAGTAGCTCAGAAAGAAGGGGGCTCACTTTACGTGAGCTGCTCTTCAATATTGTCAGGCAGTGTGGCCACTCTCTTAAGTGCTACATAATAGGTGAATCCTGTTCTGAAGAAAGAAAAGATCTTATGTTTTTGGTACTCATTGCTCTCGTATTGGAGTGCTTCATAAAGAAATTCATTAATTCAATTTCACAGCAGACTTAGTCAATTTGGGGAAAGGGAGTGTTGCTTTTACTTTACCAGTGGGTGGGCAAACTGGGGGTGGGTATCAGAATCAAAACAGTCTGCCCATTTTGGGTGCCTAGTGTCTGAAGCTTTATACATAGCTCTTGATATGCTTAATACAGAGCTCTTGTTGGCTTTGATTGCAGTGGTGGTATTTCTTCAGCAGTGAAGACACAGAGTTCGGACTGCAATCAAATAAGTAGTGTGCAATTACTCTGAAGGGTTTGGCTTGAGCATTTTGCACAGCTTCATGCTGTTTCTCAGTGTTTGCTTCTTTCATTCTGTTTTGATGGTAATATCATAGTAAGCAGTTCCTGCACCCTCTTACTGTCGCTTGCTTCTGTCATCAGATAGTTCTGCTACTTGAGGGAAATGTGTGATTGCACAGGGAGACTGATCTTAAGTGCCAGTTCTTGCTGTTTAAGCATGCTGCTGTGGTAGGGCAAAAGCTGTGTCAGCCGGATCAGTTCTTTGATACGGTTTGTAGTCTGGCTGCATGAACAGTTGCAGTGGCATAATGGAAAGGCCAGCAGCGAGTTTTGGATTTGTGAGGCTGGGAACTGCCTGAAGCAAATTTGGAAACAATTTAAGAAGCACTGCTGCCAAACACAGAATCATAGAATAGTTCAGGTTGGAAGGGACCTTTTAAGGTCATCTAGTCCAACCCCCCTGCAATGAGCAGGGACATCTTCAGCTAGATGGTATGTGCAGTCTCAGCCAAATTTCTCTTCCTCTCTCCCCCCTCCCTTCTGCCCTCAAATTAGTCATCTGTCTGAGGCAGGGGTCCTAAGTAGTCCTAAGTAGTGAGAACGAGATCCTAGTGCTAAGTGTTGTGACACGAGCATCTTGTACTCTTGGATCATGTCCTGGGCATGTTCTGAAATAGCAGCCGTATGGGAAAGGTGGGAGTCAGTCCCTCCAGTGCTGGCACTGGGCCCTGGTTCCAGTTTCTTGGCCAACAAGTTTCAGTCTCCCTTCCATTTAAGTCAGTAGTTTTATCTCCTTGTCACTCACCTCTCAGCCCCCCATCCCTCCTTACTCAGCCTGGTGGTTTCTCATTGTGCTCTGTTTCCCATCTGTAGCCTTTTCAGAAGAGTTGCTCTTGGGAGAGGGGCTGCGTACAGTCTGTCTGCAGTGATGATGGCTTTCTCCATCTCAAGATATGCTCAGCGAGGATCGACTCTACAATTTGTAGTTGCTGTGCTCTGCCAGCTACTGTGCAGGTGCAAAACGGAGGGTGTTTTCGAGGCCTCTTAGCTCAGCCACCTTTGGGCAGGTTTTCACATGGACGGAAAAAACATGTTGAGATGTGAAAGTACTCCTTTCTCTGGCACATTTCAAGCCCTTGTTACAGAATTGAAGAAGCTAGGCCTTGTCAGATTCTGGTCAGAGGACCAGGGTTCAGCATAGGAAGAAAATAGATGGTTTTGCCAATTTTAGTCTTGAAAACAGATGATCTACTTTGGATGACTTTTTTTTTTGTTGTTGTTCTGAGAAAACCTCATCCTAATGAAGAATTTGCAGCTTGTGCTACCTTGTGTTCTAAGGTCTGCACTGGCAAATTTTTACAAGTGAGCGAAAGATGAATTACTATGATAGGAAGTATGAGGCAACTTTAATAGTAGGAGGTGCTGCAAGCTCCCAGTAGAAAGTTAGACTGAAATTAGAAACTTAGACTGAGGAGAGTAACTTTTTATTCTCTGACTATGTTTTTTAGAAAACCTGCAGGAAGTAGTATTTCCTTTCCTTGCATTAATATGATATGTAGAATTTAGCTTTCAGAATTATCTCATTATTGCGTTTGTCCCATTTACAAGTGCTTACTTGGATCAACTGTCATGTTTAGTGCAACAAACATAGTGTTTACCAAACTAGAATTTAGCTTTTTGTTATCTGCTCATTTTTGTTAATTCAAGTCTGCTAAAACTTGCGTGAAGTTTGAGTAGTCTTCTTCAGGATCTGACTTCTTTGATACAAACTTCAGGATGTGTGTATTGCTTATGGAGTTCAACCTGCGCATGTTTCAGAACATCTGAAGTTTAAGTAAAAAGGCTTTTGTCCTGTGTGTTTCTGTTAATATTTTGAGAAGAGAAACAGAGCAGATATGAAGACTTTTTCTCTTTATTGTCATGAAGAGCAAATCTATTCAGTATTGATTTATCTGGAATTTTATTGTGTATTTTGGACTTGGTCAGCAGTTCATAAACTTTACAGAGGATTTTGATATGTTTTTCTATAGGAGAAGTAATTTAAGCCAAAGAACGGGAGCCCATAAGCATTTGGTTACTTTGTGTGCTATGAGCGCTTCTGTTCTCATTGTCCTCGGTGAAGAGACTGCACACAGCATGGTACTTGCTTTATCTTTGTTTTCTTTTATTCAGGCCTAAGCTGTCACTTGTAACCAGTGTTCAAGAAAGCCAAGTGTTGCATGCATTGGCCACGTTAAATACAAATGCGAGTTACACGCTTCCATGTAGCAAAAGGTTGTATTTTTAATGAATGATGTTAATTCCAAGTGTTCCAAAGAAGATGGTTCTGGTCATACCATTAATTTTTACCTAAACAATTCATATGTAAAAACTTAGTAAGCCATGCGTATTGTATTAACAGTATACATCTTATTATTTAAAATACTGTAAATCAAATTACTGTAACTTGAGAGTAGTTGATGAGTTTTTATTACGCGTTTCTGTAGATAACCAGTTCCGTAATAGTAACTAAGATGTCAGCAAATTCTGAAAGGACAAATACTTAGTACTTAGGTCTGAAATATATATATTTTTGTTGTTTTGTTTTGTTTTTTGTTTTTTCTTTTGCTGTGGACAAGTGGACTATCAGGCATGTGTAATGACCTACTTCTTAAATTGAAGGTGGTTTTTTTTTTTTAATAGTTGGAATCTAATCCACATTTGTATTTCCTGGTTCTCCAACTCACTCCCCAAATAGATGTGCATGTTCTGTGGGGATTAGGATTCATTCAAGCAGTGCACTGTTTTCTGAATTAAAAAGGTGAATTAAATATTTTTCTCTGTAGTCACCAACTTTGATGAAAAACACACCTGAAAGGTTTTAACAGAAGCAACTGGAAAGACGCAGAACGTTTTCCATCTGGCAAAAATATCAGTAGCCTTAAAAAGCAAAGAATGAAAAAGAGCATTGGTGGTTGTGGCTGGTTGTCCTGTTCAGAGGGATTTTTCCTGCATGAGAGGCTGTGGCCAGGAGCACCCCTCAGTTTGTTTCTTGTCCTAGTGGTACCAGTGTTGTGTTGACTTTCTGCTTAGCAGGTTTCTTGGAAGTAGGTGATGCTTGTAGGGAGTTCAGACAGATTCTGATACTCGGTGTTTGGTGACTTGCTCTCTTATACCTCTTGTGTGTTTGTTTTTGTTGTTTTTTTTTTTTTTTTTTTTTTTTTGTACCAAGAACGTGGGACCTGTCTTTTTAGTAGTTTAGCTGTACAGAGTGTAGTTGTACCTGGTTTTGCAAAAAGATGGTGCTTGTCAAAATGAAGCTTGGCATAAACATGCTCACATGAACACTTGAGAACATAGTTTGTACATACAGGACACTGAAAAGCTTATTCTGGCAGTATGCTTGTAAACATTTCTGTGCCTTGTTTGGTTTTATTTTGACCCTGACAGAGCCAACAGTGCGGGCAGAACTGATGGAACAGGTGCCTCATATTGCTATGTTCTGTCAAGAAAACAGACCTTCAATCCCATATGCTTTTTCCAAATACTTACTGCCTATTGTGGTACGCTACCTTGCAGACCAGAATAACCAGGTAAGTGTATTTTACAAATAGTTTATTAGCTAGCTGAATATACCTGGTGTGAGGTTTTTCAATTTAAATAATTTAGCATCATACAAGTCTGTAGTATTTCAGAGTAAAAAGGTTTTGAATGACATGAAATACATGGCACTCTGAATTTCAATTATTTTTCATCTAATGTGATCTGATTTGGAGCTTTTATCTGCTATTGTATTCTTATGTACAAAATTAAATGTCATTTTGATAAGCTTACACAATTTAAATTTTGGCAAAAAGGAAAAACAGTTACGAAAAACTGACTCCTTGGTATAATTCAATTTTATAAGATCATTACATACTTTCATAATCAGTTAGTTGTATATTGATCCAGTAAAGCTTTTGGATTGAACTTATATGGTTTGTTTTTCTGCATGTATGAGTTAGTTTGTCTAAAGCTCTCTCTAGGCTTCTCCAAGTCATTTCAGACTAGACTAATCCTAGGTGATTCATTATTTTAAGTATTTTATGCCTCTGAGTTTGTAACTTTTTTTTTGCCCTGTCCAGATTTTCCATAACACAAATAGGTGCCACAACATATTTTTCTTAATAGTTAGTTTGCTAATTCATGTATAATACAACCACCATACTTCTCCTTGATATTCTGTTGCTAGCAGATCAGCACTTCCGTTCATCGTCTTAACTTCTGTTGATGCTCTGTAGTTCATTTGACCGGTTTGTTCTGAAACAAAGATCTCGAAGGTGTTTTCAAAATTGCTGCATTGCAGTATATAGTCTCTTGTTTTATGTAATGTTTTCTCTTCTGATGAACTTTTTTGAGAGATGGGGATTAACCACATATGAAATCAGTTATTAATGGTTATCTTATTTTTGTACAGTCTCTTTTGTTACATGAGAATAAGCAAAATTGTCTCTCATAATTTAAAATAAATTTGAAATAAGCACAGTTATTCATTGTCAGCCCAACTTGTTAATCTCAGAAAGGAGTATTTGTTTAATAAAGAGGATTTGTTTAATAAAATTCACATTCCTTAGAACTTTGTTACTCCCAATTCTTTGTGCTGCTTTTCTTGCATGAGCTTTGCTGTGACTACTTTTTTTAACTTTGATGTCGTTTGTTTTGGGAAGTGCGTAGGTGGACATTTTTATTATAATAGCATTGCCTTAGTTTGTGATATGCAGCTGTTCTTGGGTTCAAACTTAGTTTGCTTCAAACATGAAGTGTTTGCAAAAGTGGTTTTGGAGCAATTGTCCTCTCACCGAGTGCAATTGGTATAGGTGTGTGGCAGTATATAGGTACAGCTTCCAAAATAAGGATGCATTTAAACAAAAAAACCCCCCAAACTGTCTTTGAATTCCTTTGTTCAATTTTTGTCTTTTTTTTATGATAGGTAAGAAAAACAAGCCAGGCAGCATTGTTAGTTCTATTGGAGCAAGAACTCATAGAGAGATATGATGTGGAGACCAAAGTATGCCCTGTTCTGATAGATCTGACAGCTCCAGACAGCAATGATGATGTGAAGACGGAAGCTGTGGCTGTAAGTAACAGCAATACCAAATAACACAGTATAAAGCTTGCTTGAATGGTTGATGTTGCAGTGATGGTAGTGTGTTTCCAAGAGGCATATCCATGTGGCATTAAAGAGAAAAAATTACATTGCTATCCATAACTAATCTGTAACTTTTTCCATGCTATGTTACACCCAAGTCAAGGTTAGACTTAAATTCAATAGCTTATATATGCTGAAAAGAAAAACCCATTTGGACAAGACAGTGCAGGGGATTAATTTTATTGACTCTAAAGCATCTGCTGTTGTTGGCTTTTTAGTTTTTTCAGGTTTGGTTTTTTTATGGAATTTTAATTGCATATGTGGAAAATTTCCATCAGTGGAGAATCTTTAATGCTTGAATTTTGTTGGTCTTTGCTGTATGTGTATTCATTTTGTTGATTTTTTTGTTTTGTTTTATTGGACGAAATAATAAACAACTGAGTTGATTAATTCATGGTTGATTGGTTAATTTTTTCTTTTTTTTTATTAGACACAACCTTAATAATTAAAAATTATTATGTGTTGAATTAAAATAGAAGCAAATTAATAAGTTCATTTAAAAAAGAGAAGTGGCAGAAGATGTATGTCCTTATGTTTCCTTTGAATTTCTGCAATTTATGTTGATGCTTTTTTCCAGGTGTGTTGTTTTTTTGATGGTGTAGCGTTTTTTGTGTGTTTTTGTTGAGAGAGACTTCATTGATATTTTACTTTCATAATGTGGCTGGACTTATAAACAATCAGCAGCCTGGGCATTACTCTATTTGGCACCAAATCTCTAGTACTTTTTTTGAAGAAGCTTACAAATGCATAAGGGAATAAAATTAAAGCAGAATTGTTCTACACATCTTCATTGTTTTGAAGATACTGAAACTTGAGAAAGGTTTCTGTAGCTCACCAGGCCTCAGAGGTTAAAAAAATAGTACTTTGTTATTACAGGAAAATGAATTCAAGTAGTTCTGCTGATGTGATTAGGAAAGTTAAACATAAAATTCTTTTAGATTACCTTCTTTTTTTAAAAGTTGTAGTAAAAATCAGAATGAAAGAGCAATTAGAGGGAAAAGCTCTCACTTTTGTATGATACGCTTTTTCAGTACTTTTATGTTAGGGATTTGCATATGCGCAATATGGAGTGTTGTAATTAAATTATGCAGAAGCTGTAGAAGTCACTTAAGCATATTAATTGTCAATTTCCTGTTAATTGTAAATATATCTATATTTGTTAATATTGGAATAGTGAAAGAATCTTTATTTATTTTTGTAAGTCTGTTTAAGATATGAGGGTAATTTCTGAGAGTTCAGTTATCTCCACTAGTTAGGAATTTGATTTAGACCAGTGCCTTGTACAGCTATGTGTTACATCATGATAGGGGGAGAGTAAAAAGAAAAAAAAAATTTTTTTTGCAGAAGTGGCCAAAACTTTTCAATTCAAGATATAGAAATTTTTTTTAATATTTTCACAATTTTCAATAAAATTATGTGCATCAGAATGAAAAGTAAATGTAAAAAGCTTCTGCTTAACTGACACGGAATTGTGTGTTTTGTAAGCATCCTGATAAGTGTCTGTCTTGCCATTAGATAATGTGCAAAATGGCCTCCATGGTGGGAAAGGACATCACGGAAAGACTTGTTCTTCCTAGGTTTTGTGAGATGTGCTGTGACTGCAGAATGTTTCATGTTCGTAAGGTATGAATTATCAGCATCTGGTTTGGATTATCTGTGAAAGCAGTGTCATCAACTTGGAACTTGCATTTGTCTAAATGACTTTTTCCCTGCTAGATCTAATTTGTGACATGTGTAAGTGAAAGGTATGGGGTTTCTTTGGAGCTTGCATTTCCACAGATGTTATATTTGACACCTGAGATTTTTTCCCAGAGTCCCTACCTTTATTATCAGAAACAAAGGAGGAATCTGCTTGTCCTTATGATGGTGTAGGTAGCCATGAAAATGTGAACCAATTGTAACTGATACGGCATCAGCCACCTTAGCTCATATCTCTGTGTGTAGATGGAATTAAAGACGCTCATTAAGATGAAATAAACCATTACTCCATCATGGTATTTAGATGCTGAGGCTGTGTTTTTGTTTCACTCTGCCATTGCATAGCTCGTTTTCCTTGATAACTGCTTGTATTCTTTCATTTGACAGCATTTTGAACACATTTTATCCTCCTTCCCTTTCACTGAAGTTCTAAGGTGGTTCTTTCATGATTAAAAAAGGCTGATTAAGCTTGAAATTAAGAAAACAATTGTATTTTATTTTATTTTTTTTAAACCATGGGAACTGATGGAATGGGGAAGTGACTGATACTGAGTTTGCACCAAAACTTGTTTTTATGGCTTTAACAGGTGCTTAAATTTTTCTTTTAATTTTGTTTCCTCTATTAAAACTGTAGTCTCAGTGGTTATTTCTTACATTTTTTCTGCAAGGTATGTGCAGCCAATTTTGGAGATATCTGCAGTGTGGTTGGGCAGCAAGCCACTGAAGAAATGCTGGTAAGCCATTTCTTAAAGGATTTTTCTTTTTAATACAAGTCAGTAGTGGAGCTGGACAACGTACAGCTAAAATGATTAGACAACTGCTACACTCCCTTAGTAAGAAGAGATTAAAAAAGCTGTGACTTCAGTTTTGCTGACCTGAGGTTATGATTGATGTTACAAAAGACAGTTACTGTGAATACAGAACTGCTACTTGCCAAGTCACACAGTCTAAGGGATACTCAATTTTAGAGCAGGGAGAAGGGTTTAAACCAAACTGAAGAAAATGCATCTCCTTAGACTGTGGAGGCAGAGAGTATGTTGCAAGTTCAAGAATACATTAGGCAAGAACTAGGCAGGAATTTCTAATGTCCATAAATGCAATGAGAGATTGCAGATACAGCGTGAGCATGGGGAGTGTAGACGTCTAGAAGGGGCAAGGCTTATGTGGTCTCTTTAAGTGGCATCACTTAATGCTACTGTTCATCTTTTAAAGTCAGTTTTCCTGACTCTAACAAAGCCTCACAACCCTCCTGGGAAGGAGAGAAAGAATGGCAGAAAAAATAAACAAAACTGGACACTAACAAATGAAATGGAGGGAAGAGATACAAATTCAATGTGGAAAAGCAGCGAACTGGATGGAGCAGTGAGCAGAAGGTCCTTAAGACCACTTAAGGACTTAATGAGTACCCACCCCATTTCCCTGGCAGGTCCAAGGAGCTGGTGGGTGTTGCTAGGCTTGGAGACATGACAGGACTAGGGAACAGAAATCAGCCTGACAGTCGCTGGGATCCTTCTTCTCCTCGTGGGGATGTGGACAGTGAACTTGTTAAGGGCCAGAGGAGGTTGATGAGTCAGTGCCATGAATTAGCGTGAGACTTCTGTGGAGAGAGTGTAAATGCAGGGATGACTTCAACAAGAGGCTCTGCAGCCTTTTGCAGATGTGGTATTGGGACAAGTACACCTATTGTGACGCTCAGGGCATTTCTTGTGTTCTTACAGCATTTGCTGCATTTTTCCCTATGTACTGTGTGATTCAAGCCATTTGATAATGAAGTATTGTTGCGTAGATTTGCATCTCACGTGTTTCTTAATTGGGGGTGTAAATTGATTTCTCTCACACAAATGCACTCTTAGTGATACATGTCATGAATTTGGGTTAAAACTTTGTAGAGAGTGCCATTGAACTATGCAATAAAAAAGTGGTGGTTATTTTATGTGAAAGCAGTAACATGTGGCTGGACGGTTGGGGATCTCTTTCCATAACAAAAAATTACATTTTCTGCTCTTTTTGGATTACTAAAAAAAAAAAAAGGGAGGGGGGGGAAAGCTGAATGGCTTTAGATAAAACTTCATTTTTTAACATAAACGCTTTTTTAACAAGAAGCAAAGTCCAGAAAACTTTACAGAAAGTAGGAACAGCTGAACTTCAATAATTGAGAACAGAGCTGTAGCATCAGTCACTGTATTACTTGCATCTTGCCACTCTGCCTCTTGCAAGCAAGGGCAGCCATGTGATGACCTGCATCTCTAACTGCCTCACTTGCACTCTGTCCACTGTTTCATCCTTGCCATTACTGTTTCTAAAAAACTCAAGCACTTGCGCAATCTCAAAACACTTCACTCATTAGTAAAACCACTGCTCTGTTCGAACCTGTTTTCTCTTGCATCAAAAGGCAGTGTTTCTCTCATTCTTCTATTCTTCTGTGCCCTTCAGGTTCTGTTTTGCAGGGTAGGTATTGGCAGAGATTGGTAAATCTAGCAATGAGAAGTTTAGGTAGAAAAGAAAGGTTTTCGTTCTTTCTGAAGATGCTCTTCCTTTGCATTTCAGTGAGAATCTTACAAAAATCTGAAGTGGTCTTTGATAGGTAAAATGTTAATGCACCAGTATTCTTTAAGTTTTTGTTCCTTTCAATGATATCTGCTTTAAAAGAATGGTTAGAGGTGAGGTTTGGTCTTATGATAGGTTTTCTGGGCTTGGGGATATTTTTGGAGTTGGGTTTTTGGGTTTGTTTTTTTTTTTTTATAAATAAGGTTATAAAGTTAGTACTTTCTTGCTATTCTTCAGACAGGTGAATTTTCATCTGTATCCATAAGTAACATGAGAGCAACTGATTAGAACGGTGGTGTTACTGAATTGGTGTTTTTTGTCTTGTAAATGTTAAACTAATGCATCTGAGTATGAGGGCAGAGAACCAGATGAAGGAAATGAATGTGAAGAAAGAACTTGCTTTGAAACAAGTACTGCCTGTTAAGACTTGCAAACTTACTTACTGTGTTCCGAACAGCTGCCGAGGTTTTTCCAGCTCTGCTCCGATAATGTGTGGGGAGTTAGGAAAGCCTGTGCTGAATGCTTCATGGCAGTTTCTTGCGCAACATCACAGGAAGTCCGGAGGACAAAATTGTCAACCCTTTTTATTAATTTGATTAGTGATCCTTCACGATGGGTAAGAATTGCTTTTTATTTCTTGAGTAGATGTCATATTTAAAGGATTTTACTGTGATACTCAATATAGAACTTCTCCCTGTAGGAGAGGATAACATAACTTGTTTCACATACCTCAAGGAAACTTCTTAGACTGCTTAGTTTGTCAGTGGGTGTAGAGAGTCCGTCACATTTTCACTGCAGCATGTAAGAAAACTGTGTCGGTGGGTTAGCTTTTCTTAGCTACAGAATTTCCTGTGACTTAGTGCTGCTGAAAATCATTAACAAAAATGGAAAAATGGATGTGATTGATTGGTATTTCTTCAGCTTCCCTACCGCCACCGCCTTTTTGCAGGGCGGGGGGCGGGGGGGCGTAGGGCAGTGGTGGTTGTTGTTTGGGGTTTGGGTGGGTTTTTTGTTTGGTTGGTTTTCGGTTTGGGGTTGGGTGGGGTTTTTTTGTTGTTGGCTGTGGGGTTTTTTTGTCTTGAAGATCTACTCTTCAAACCTTGTTAAGTTTGCTATTGAGCAGACTACTTGGGAGAGCCAAAAGTAGGTCTTTTGCACAGGAGCGTGAGCTTTTGGATCCTGGAAAGTTGTGCAAGTTGTAGCTCAGCAGAATTAATCAAATAATGAAAATTATGAGGTAATTGTTGAGAAGGGGAGAATAACTCAGGAGAACGGAGGAGCAAATGAACAACGTAGCCAAATAGGAAAGGGAGAGAAATGCAGAGCTTGTAATCAGTCAGACTTATGGTAGTGAAGTATCTCTTCACTGCACATAATTTTTTTTTTCCTTTCAAGTTGTTAAAATTCTCAACTGAGCTTTCAAATTTACCTGCTTCTACTATCTAAATAATTGTGCTTTCTTTGGTTGTGCAGAATAGGCCTGTCAACTTAGTTACCTGTGACTTAACTGTTTTTACCCTGCTTTTTCTTAACTTACACTTTATGTATACAGCTGTCTGACTCTTTCCAGACAAAAGCCTCTGCTGTTGCTTTCCTCAGTAGACTTATGACCCTTCCAATTCCTAGTAGCAGGTGTTTATGTTTTATAGGACAGCAAGATTTATATATATAATTTTGTTCCCCTTGGACCCATTCCACTAGGTCCGCCAAGCTGCTTTTCAGTCTCTGGGGCCTTTCATATCAACTTTTGCTAATCCATCGAGCAGTGGGCAGTATTTTAAAGAAGATGATGGTAAAAACCCAGACGGTTGTGGTTCTGCACAGGAAAACAGGTAAAGAATTTGCTAAATCTACATATTTTTTCCTCCTTGTTTTTCTTCTGTATGACCTGAAAGTTAAGGAAATGAACTTTCCTGTATAAATTATTTATCTTGGTAAATGGAAAGATCTGGAACTTCTCATCTTACTTAATAGACCACAAGAATTTTCAGTTGTTTACTAAAAATACATAACTATTCAGTAACTTAGAATACCTTATGATATATGTTCTGTGATGAAATGATTGACTTGATAGACAAGGGAGAGCAGTGGATATAGTCTACCCAGATTTAAGTAAGGCTTTTGACATGGTCTCCCATAAGATCCTCATGTGGAAGCTGATGAAGTATGGCCTGAACAAGCAGACAGTGAGGTGGATTGACAGCTGGCTGAATGGCCAGGCCCAGAGGGCGCTGATCAGCTACATGTAATTGGAGGCCAGTAACTGGTTGTGTACCTCAAGGGTCAATATTGGGTCCGGTCCTGTTTAACATCTTTGTTAATGATCTGGATTATGGAGCAGGGTGTACCCTCACCAAGCTGGTTGATGACACAAAACTGGGAGAAGTGGCTGATGTGCTAGAGGATCATACTGCCATCCAGAGGGGCATCAATATGCTGGAGAAATGGGCTGGTAGGAACCTCTTGAAGCTCAGCGAGGAAGAGGGCAAAGTCCTGCACGTGGGGAGGAACGACACCCCGGGCACCAGTACATGCCGGGGTCTGACTGGATGGAGAGTGGGTTTGCAAGAAAAGGCCCTAAGGGTCATGGTGAACACCAGGGTGACCATGAAATGTGCCCTTGCAGTAGAGGCCAATGGTATCGTGGGCTGCATTATGAGGAGTGACACCAGCAGGTTGAGGGAGGCGATCCTTCCCCTCTGCTTAGCACTGGTGGGGCCACAGCTGGAGTGCTGGGTCCAATTCTGGGATCCACGTTATAAGAGACATAGACGTACTGGAGAGAGTCCAGGAATGGCCACAAAGATGATGAAGGGAGTGGAGCATCTCACCTATGAGGAAAGGCTGGGAGAGCTGAAACTGCTTAGCCTGAAGAAGTGAAGGCTCAACGGGGATCTCCTCAATGTATGTAAATACCTGAAGAGAGGGTGTAATGAGGACGGAGCCAGGCTTTTTTCAGTGATGCCCAGTGACAGCACCAGAGGCGATGGGCACATCCTGAAACACAGGAGGTTCCCCCCCTGAACATCAGGAAACACTTTTTACTGTGAGGATGACTGAGCACTGGCACAGGTTGCCCAGGGAGGCTGTGGAGTCTCCGTCCTCCAAAATATTTAAAAGCCATCTGGACACAGTCCTGGGCAGCTGTCTCTGGGTGTCTGTGCTTGAGCAGGGGGGTTAGTGCAGATGACCTCCAGAGGTTCCTTCCAACCTCATCCATTCTGTGATTCTATGATTTATTTTGCTATGCTGTAAGTAAATCTAGTTTGATAAATAGTAAGCTGATAGCATGCGTGTGAATTTTCAAGAGCATCTGTTTGCAGCAAGTGTATTTTGGGTTTTAAATGTTCATTTGCTTTGGTACTCAACAGTGAACAAGTCAGGACTACAGAAGATGTCACAACAAAGGATGAGCACAACAGGACAGAGGATCTGTCTTCACATGTTGCAACAAAACTTGAAAATGCCATGGAAGATCAAAATACAGTGTCAAATAACACCCAGAGGGAAAGTGACTTCCAGACTGAGTCATCCTTCCGTTGCACTTTGTCTTCAGAATCTTGTGGGGAAATGGCTGACGAGAATGAGCGAAGTTCTCATTGCTGTACAGCAGGTCTGCGGGAGGCTGTGCTGAATTCACAGGAGACCTCTCTTTCAGAGCAGGAATTGTACAACTCTTTCCATTTCTGGAGGACTCCACTTCCTGAAATAGATATTGACTTTGAGCTTCAGCAGACTTCTGAGATCATACTCGATAGAGAAATTCAGGAACTCACTATGCCAGTGTCTCCAAACATTCCTATGGCAACAAGGAAAGAATTGGAAGAAATGATAGAAAATTTGGAACCCCATATAGATGATCCAGATGTTAAAGGTATAGTAAAGATACTAAAGCATTTTTAGTGTTTGGAGATCTGCATATGTTGCTGTAGCAGTTCAGGCTTTAGCCTTTCTGTTGTTTTAAAAGTCAGAAGTACTACTTTCTCATGGTCCTCAGAGTGTATCTATTTTGATTTCATTGTGAAAATTGATGATGAACTAAAAGGGAACTTGCATTTGTGTAAAGATGTTTAAAGGTAGTATGATCCTTTCCATAAACTGAATACACAGGTAGCTGTATAAACTTCCGACTGCCTGTTTTGACAGTATAATCAAATAGATGGCATAAACTGTTGATCAGGAAATGAATTTGTAATTAGCGTACATGCAAAATAAGAGGCAGATTAAGATTATTTTTTTTTAATATCGGAGTGTGATAAATGGCCATTTTATGCATTATGCATTTTATTTTTAATGAATTGGTCTTTCTCATTTTTCTGCAAGGTCTTTATTATTACAGTCTCACGTTGTCAACTTAAGTGCGCCAGGTTTGTTGGGTCAAACTGAGAGCTGATCCAAACTGAATTCTTGAAATGAATGCACATTCTCCATTTTAAAAGCTCTTGAAGGGTGGAGAAGGGTTTCATAAGTATGACCAGCTGGTGGAGCAGCACCTCAGAGATACCTCCTGGGCTGAAATGACTATTTCACACATACCTACTGGAGATACGTTTCTCTTGGTATTTATATGCTGAATAAATTGTAAGGCACATCAACCTTGAGCATCACAGTCAGAAAGTCCAGAGGTCCCACTAAGGAAGACGCCATGTTATTTTGGAGTGGAAGAATCCTAGGGGAAAGCATGCTTCTATACCAGGAAAAGTAGGAAGGAAAAAGAGGGGCAAGCTGGGAGTGGGAAAAACATTCAGAATAAACTGGTGGTACTTTTTGTTCTTAGTAGGTTCATATGGTAATTTTTCTTAAATCCATTTTGGGCTGCTTCTATTTAATCTGTTGTGAAGTCAACAGATGAAACTTTGTTGCTTTAAGAGTGCTTTGGGCACTCTAAGGAAAGAGATAAAAAAAAAAAAGAAAAAAATTCAGTATTGCTGAAGTTTTGACTGTCTTCACATAACCCATTTCTGAAGCCCACTGTTAAAACTTGCTGTTTAGGTTTGTTTTATAAAACTTTGTTCTGTCCAGTTACAGAACATATCTTAAACGTTTTTAATGAAGATTTATGTAGGTATGTATTTGTACATCCAGAATTGTCCTGTGTTACAGGTTTGTTTCTGTCATGTGTTTGCTCACGTCTTGTTTCAAAGCAGGGTTAGGTTTTTTTGGTAGCTCTCTTGACTGGATGTCAAAAGTTTTTTTCTGTGCAGTTGTTTACTAGCACGTGTGCATTTCAGTAGAAGAAAACTGTTACTAGGTTGTCAGTACCAGGGGTTTCCAGTGCCCACAAGTTAGGAAAGATTTGAATTGAGAGTTACTAGTGCCATTTATTCTAATTTGGGGTGGGTGGTCGTAATCACTCAGTCACCTTTGTATTCCGTTCTGACTTGGTCAAGACTGTGTAGTGAAGCCCCATGAAACACACCTAAAGCTTGTACTTTTTTTTTTTTTTGTACTCTTGCCTGTACTGTCATTATTTGGTCTAAATACTTCAGAAACTGGCATGTAACAACATGCCTGTTTTGATTTTGTAATGTTGCTATTATAATTTTGCATAAAGTGCATTGAGGCATAAGAAAACTGAGACCAGAACTGACAGAATGATACTCATTTTCCTTGCTTGTCTCAAACACTGAAGCGCACACAGAATTGGTAGGTATCCAGACTTCAGTCTCTGAGTAGCTGACTTAATGCCTATGTTTTGGACCTTATACTCCATAAATTGTGACAACAGGGAGGTAGACTCCCTTTGGGGTTGATCCAGAAGATCAGAGCCCTGACTACCTCTTTGCTCATGACAATACCAGGATTAATGCTTCCATCTTTACCATCTAAAACTGTTGTTGCAAACTGACGGTATAACTATTCAGTCCAAAGATGGTCTTAATTTGTTATTTTCATAGAAATTTTATGAAACTTCTTAATTTCACAGATGATCTTGTCTCCAGTATATGTGGCTTACAAGTGTTTGGCAAACAGCCCTGGTCCCAAGCAGTGCTTAGGGTCTTTCCCTGCATGCCATGCCCCCCCCCCAAGACTAGCTGTTATGTTTTTATGAGTCATGTACTGTGAGTGGGATGGTTCTTGACAGCAAAGACTGAGCAAGCTAGAAATTTTTTTTCATTCTATTTTTTTTTTCTTTTTGAATCTCTGTGGCCTTTTTCTTGCACTTATTTTCTTCATTGGTTTGCTGTCACTCAAGTCCTGGATTCCTGCTTCCATGCTGTGCTTCTGTCTCTGCATTTATCGCTTCATTCCTAGCAAAGATGCTGCGTTCTCTGTGGTGGCTAAGCGGAGGCCTGCCATATGAGAGAGCTCCCATAGGTACACATCTTCTGGTTTCTATAGCACATGGGGCAAGCGTCCTAGGGACATTACAAGATGAAGTGGGAGTGAGTTAGCAGAAGTGTAGTTTGGGAATGAGACTGTAGTGTATGTTGTTCAGACAACCTTAACTCTGGCTGTACCTAGCCTCTCAGTGCTTGACTGTGCAATTTCAGCACCCTTCTCTTAACATGTTTTGCTTTGGAGAGTATTTTCTAAACTTAACAGGTATTCATTTTCTTGTTTTTTTTTATGTGGAACCATATTGGCCATGGTCCTTGGCACAGAGTTCATTGAAGTTTCTTAAGAACACACTGATTTTTTTATTATTTGACTCTGCAGAATTACTGGTGATGGTAATAAGGTGATGTCCTTCATGATTGATGATTTCTGTTTTGCTAGTTGGTGTCAGAGCCAGTCCCTGACAGCTGAGGGAGGTGTGGAGATTTGGTACCGGAATGCAACCAGCAATGATTCTTTCTGAGTCAGAGTACAGTTTTTTTTGGTTGGATTTTTTTGTTTGTTTGTTTCACACCCCCACCCCCCATACATTTCGCTGTATATGCATCCGTAGCAACTACTATACCTTTGTACCCCATCCCCTCCCTCTTTATGTATTTCCCCTCCTATTTCCTTTTTTGTTTTCATTTCTCTTCCCTTCTGGATTCTGCATTCCTCTGCTTTGCATGTCTCCCCTCACCCTTCTATGTTGTGTGAGGTGCTTCTTCCCTCACCTGCTGGCATCGCTATAGCAGAAGTATTGAGAACAGAATAACTCAGTTTTTATCTAAGGGGTACCTCAGTATACCATGACAAGGGGGAGGATGAGTTGAAAGGAAAGGCATTGCCAGCTTGTGCAGCCCGGAGTACAGTATGTTCAGTGCATACCCCACTCTTCCAGATGTCTTGGCTGCCAAGCACTACTGGGTTGCTGCTTACATAAACAGAACAAACTGTTTGTGGTTGTGTGGGCTTTCTTGGTGTTTTTGTTTGGGCGGTTTTTGGGTTTGTAACCTGACTGTGTTTTCTATGTTTCTGTAGTGCACCTCCCTATCATCATAGCAGTTTCCATTTCAAGCTTCAAATCTTTGCTCCAAGGCATGGAGACCGCGTTCTCTAGCAAGTACAGTTTAACAGTGGCCAGCAGCTGCCTTAGAAAGTGGGGGTTTTTTTTCCCCCCATAATCTCATTTTCAGAAAAAGGTGAACTGCTTTAACTGAATTTCACTCTCAAAAATCTTCACCTTGAGACTTTCTTTCCAGAACTAGCTTGTTGTCAAAGTGATAAATCTGAAAATGACGGGTAGTTGAGCAGTTAGCAACCAAGATGAAGACAGCCTGTCTTCTCACAGACAAACTCTACTGGCTAGCAGAGCTACGCAAGCTATGCAAAGTTAATCAGTGGTATGTAATCCCTGTTAATAGGACCTTTCCAATCCACTGGTCAGACATCCTGATGGTCTCAAACTGGGAGATGGAAACCTGCACATTCCTCTGAAGTATGCCAGCTCTTTTAACGTTACCACAGGGTCTTTATTTGGGTCACCTTTTTCCAGCTCCCTGAGGCTGTTGCCATCTTCACTTACTTCAGAGGTTGCTTTTCTTTCCCCAGACATTTTTATTTCTTTATTTTATTTTCCAGGGACACTTTCTTCATCTTTATTTATATCCTTATATTCTGTATAGAATATGCTAAATCATGTAATGTCAGCTTCTCTTAATATTATTTGGGGGACGAGAGAAAGCCTGACTTAGAGGTTACTGGGGCTAACTGTAGCTTATGCCAATTACAGGCTGCTTTGCCAAATGGCAACCTAACAGGGATAAACCAGCCCAAATGTGGGGTCAGTTGATCTCATTCCCTTATAAAAAATACGTTTATAAATTAGGATACTAGTGCTGCCTGCAATAAAATTCTAAAATATATTGTTAATGGAACAGTAGGCGAGGAGGAAGTAGAGAAGAAACTCCTCTGATCTTTATGTTTTAATTATTTGCATCTCTGTACCCATTAGCGGAGCCCATAGCATCTCTGTACGCATTAATGGAGCCCGTAGCTTTTGCCTCTGAGTAAGAAGTGAGGGTAGGGAAGGCAGATCCTTCAGAAAAAAGAAGAGAAATACCAGTGTCTTCTAGTGAAACATCAGGAGAAACAGCAAACCACAATAAAGCATATTGAGAGGACAGAAACTCCTGAGGACCTGGAAATTTAACAAGGCTGGGTAAAATGTGGTTTTGAATTTAAAGATTGTGCGAGTTATTTTAGCATGCAGGTACAGTAGCCAAGGGTAAATAATTCCTTCCTGAAAACTACTTCTCACCTGAAGCAAAAGTCAAAGGAAGAAAGAGTTAATTAGCAGATGGTTTAAGATCCAGTGAACATTGACTTTATCTTACCAATGCAATGCAGGAGTTCTGTGTTATGCACAAAACTGACCTTTACACTTCAATTTTTACTGAAGGTAGTTGTGAAAGCTAGTTAGCCAGCAGATTCCCTTCCAGTCTTCCTCCCAAAACCTTGCTTCCCAAGAGCTCAGGCATTTCTCTGTGTGATGTGTGAGAGGGGAGCCTTATCCTTTGCTTGTACTTTTATGGTTTTCTGGAAAACGTTGCCTGTCTTAATGGCTGTAGGAAAGATCTTTGTGGGTGATGGGGAGGAGCAGCAGCCACGTCATTCAGGAGGGTGTCAGCACATATCTGGGTGGGATTACAAGGGGATGTGCCCTGGCACTTGAGCCCGGAGTGGTGAAGACAGCTCATTAGGATGCTGTCTCAAGTTTCAGTAGCTTTAAGGCAGCCACCTAGAACTGTGCATACGTACACACATACACGCACATGCACTCTCTTTCTCTTCCTCTTATGCTAAGCGCTTCATCATTCTGGAGCCTTCCATAGTGACTGTGCCTGGCTATATTTGGCTAGGACCTTAAGATATTTACGGACTTCAGGTCATTCACCTTTCAGTGAATGACAGCACTGGAGTCACCCTTGGTGACAGGACCTATGGAGAAGCACTCAAAGAAGAAAGAAGGCAGTTGCAACAGGAGTTTGGCCTTTCCTGGCCTTCATCCCCATATCTTGGGACTGTAGAATTGACAAGCTGAGGAGGTGTGCATTTGTGCACATATCTCCTCTATGGCAGGCAGAGGAAATCAGGATATGTGTGTGGTCTCCATCTGATTAGGCCCCTAAGCAAGGGTGGTCCAGGCATGCAGGCTGACAGTGGGTCATGGATGGAGAATGTGTCTTGGAAAAATCCGGATTACTTCTGTAGATACCTTCACTCATATTACTAGAAGTAATTTTTGGAGCTCTGTGTGGATTTTTCAGTAACTACATATTCAGTGTTGAAGCAGTATGTGTTTAGCTTTCTTGACTTTTAAGTGAAAATGAGAGGAGTGTACATTTTTCATGAAGTCGTCCTTCATGAAAGAAGTCTTCATGAAAAATGTGTCCTTGGCATCCATCAGAATATAATTCTTTCTAATTTTCTTGTTTGATTTCTCTAGATGAGAATAAACTGGAAATTAGACAAGCATTTCTTGCCCTAGCAGGTGTTCTGAAATGACCACCTGTTTTGCATGGTTTTGGGGTGATTTATTTAACTTTTAAGTTTTGGAGGAATTTACTAACCTTGATCTTTGTTTATTCTCATGGGCCTTACAGTACAGACGTCTATAGTCACTGAACTAACACTTGAAGAGTGAAGTCATAGCAAGCTTTTGTTAATCTTACAAATTGTAAAATTCCTAGCTTTTATGTATTTATATATAAATTGTATATTTTAGATATATATTGAAACTATTTTCTAACATAATGTGTTTTATAGTGGAAATACTAGTATGATGTTTGCTTCTAAGTTCCTCACTTGCTCTATTTTTTTTCCTGTTGAGGTGAATTACAGTAATACAGAAGAATATCTTTTGGTTATTCTGTCAGACATTTGATACAGTTATGGAGCTAGCATTGTATATTGTAAAGAATTATCTTTACTGCTGCTCATCAGACTCCACCTAGAAATCAGTGAACCTGTAGTGTTTTCAATTTTTGCTAGCTAATATCGTACTGAGTTATAATTTTGCTTCTTGTGACATATGTATTGCATATCTGTTTCTTCTATCTACAAATGAGTCCAACTTTCTTTGTTTAATTCTTGTTAATAAATCTATCAAAAAAGCTAGAGGGAGAAATTCAGATTCTGTAACTTAGTATTGTAACATGGTTGCCATAAGCATATGGTTTGTTGTTTAATTTCACAATGAGCATTTAAGAAACCTTGGAAAAGCCAGAGTATGAGGGATGGAGCTTTTGGATGTCTGGGTAAACTGAATGGGACAGGAGGTTGTTCTCCTTACCTTCTTGGAAAGAAGTGGAGAACAAGAGAGGCAGGGTTAGATCAGTCTGCACTGAATTCTGTGTCGCTTGCAGCTAAGATTGTCTCTGATAGCTGATCTGCTTAGGTCAGGCTATATCCAAGGCATGTTGCTCAACAAAGCTTTTTTTAATTAGCAGTAAGCAGAGGGGTGGAAAGCAGAACAGTCTCAGAACTCCTGGATGTTTTTCAAAAGAGTGGATGGCAGAGTGTGAAGTGCTAATGCTTGCTTTTGATGAATAAGAGGACATCAAACAGTGCAACCTTCATGATTTGTTTGGAGGATGCAAGGAGGCAAAAATAACCTGTCCAGAAAAAGAGTTACTTCTGATATAGATCTTGCTTTAGAGTTGCTATAAAAACATAAGAATTTAATGACCGTATGTAGAGAGACACAGCCTCTCAGAACTGAAATCCTTTCTGTATGAATAAACGGCTTCTCAGCCTTTATTTGAATTACTTTTTCCCTTCTCTCTCTTATTGCCACCTCCAACAAAAGACCCAATCAGTAAGTTATTAGTAATTAGTCACTGTCTAAAGGTTAATTTGTGGACTTGCTAAGAGTTTATTGCAGTTCAGTCTCTCATATATTTCTCCTTCATATGCTGCAGCACAAGTGGAGGTGTTGTCTGCTGCACTCAGAGCATCCAGTTTGGATCCTCAAGAAGAGACAATGGCCAGCGCCGGCAAAGAATTGGACTCACACACTGAGCTAACCATCAATGACCAACAAAATTTTAAACCTATACTGGGTGATATTGTGCCTTTAATTGGTGACACTGAGGTAAGCAGCAAGTTTTGTACCTCATTTTGCCGTACTTAAAACAGAACCCTACTGATAAGTGAATTCCGTTCTCCAGTGCCCTCCCCTCCTTGCTGCTTCCACCCCATACCCCCTAGGGATACTTTGTTCCTGGTGCTCCCTGTTGAAGTGTTTTATAGTAGTTTACTGGCCTGCATAAGAGGAGTTCAGGACCTGCAATCTAGGATGTTGGGAGGACTGGTGAAAGAGAAAGTAGATTCTAGCAATCAGTAATATTTTAAAGTTTTTTGCACTTACTTCTTCAGCTCCCCACCACTGCCCCCTGCCCGATTGGAGTCTGTGGTATTTGATACCATTTTCTGTTCTGTGCTGTGTATTAGGCCAAACCCACAATGTTCACGGCATATAGTGCCACAAGTTTTGGTGGTATTAAAAGGTATGTAGAAGGCAATGGTTCCAAAATCTGCTCTGTAAAATTACAGCAAGTGATTTGTTGAATCATACTGCCTAAATGGTATTTTCAGATAAAATTCTGATAAATGTCTTTGAAAAGTCTAGGAGTTGTCATCTGCTCTGATTAAAGAAGATTGAAAATGTCTGCACTGGACTGATGTCATTTAATTAACTTTTCATCTAAGCTATCGGACTACTGTGTAGCCCAAAACCATTTGGGGAGTGGAGTAGAGGAATGTGACATTTACTTGGATACTGCTGATTATCACAATCATAATTTAACACTACCAGTGTGGTTTGCTTGTTTGTTTTAAAAAAACAACCTGCCCCCAATTCCTTGTGTCAGGCTTGATATATTTCTTTATCATAGGATCTGTTGTAGTCACTTCTTTCTAATGCTAACCTGTAAAATGACAGTGTAAATGTATCCTCTGTCCTTCTAATTTTTGGAGGTGATGAGCATGGTGTTCGTTCAGAGGGACCTGTCCTGCATTTTATTTCTTTACAGATTATGATGCTGACAAGAAGCTTAAGAACCTGTCACATTGTTGTTATATGTTGTTTTTGCATGTTTCAGTTTTACTCTTTAAAAGGATGCTCTTAACCTGTCAGTTCCTTGTTTGTTAATAGCACTGAACTAAGTCCTTATTTTAAAAGTAGAAGAATATTATAGAGGTGACCTACAATTTGGGAACCAAGCTGTGGTCTGCTGATAAAGTGAACTGTTGCCCTTAGCAGTGAAGAGAACTCTGATTTTCACAGGAGGTTCTGTGGTGGGGTTTTTTGTTTGTTTATGGGTGTGTTTGGGGTTTTGTTTTCTTTTTGGGTTTTTTTTAAGTCTCAGCGTAGCAAACTGTCAATAGGATACTGGACACTTCAGGAAAAACAGCTACAGCATTTTATATTTGAAAGCAGCCTTCACAGTTCTGCACATGTCACAAAGCAAAATCACACTTTGCTTGTCCTTCTGCAGCTGTATAGGCTCCTGAAGGAGTTAATGCTACATGTTAAAGAGAGATTCTCTATTCATATGAAAACAGGTGTTGTAATGAGGTGAACAGGTAAAGTTTTGGGACATAGATGAAGCTTGTTTGTTGATGATGAGGGTAGCTGTTTTATTTTTCCTCAAGAGCCACCATTTTGATTTTCTTTAAGTTGCATGGTCTCTGTAAGGTTCGATAAATGAATGTAAGCATCAAGAAATCCCCCAAGTCATACTCCCAGTGGATGGATGTGGGAGTCCTCTTTTTTTGGTTGGAGGTAGAGGGAGAAGGGAAGAAAAAGAATGAGAAAGGAAACTGGACTAAAATCAGCCCATCCCCATCTGGCACAAGTACCTCTCTCTAAGAAGAGGGTGGATGCCAGGAGGAGACTGGACACCTGAGACTGGCCTCTTCTCTCTGTGTTTGGGCCAACTGCCCTGCCAGGAAATGCCAGCACCACTTGTCCTGGTGCTGTGGGCTTTGTGTGCAACGTGTGTCACAGAGCAGTGGTCTACGGAGCACAGCCACGGAGCTCTTGTTACACTGCAGCTAAGGGAAACCTCACATAAGAGATTTGTAAGGCCGTGACAAAGATTCTGCATTGTGGAGGTGGTGGTTCACCAGTTTGGTATGCAAAAAACTTTCAGGCTAAACCCTGCTGAATATTTATGTCCCGGCTCTCTGCAATGCTCAGTTCAATGTTACATGGAAAAAGTACAGATGGAACTTCATCTGCAGGAGTAGAGATACTGCATTGACTTAAATACCGACTGATTCTGTGGTTCTTTTGTATTGAAGCTCTTCCTTTCTGGAATACATATTTGACTTTAAAAGCGGCCGGGTAGAAACATTCCCATCTGTGACACCCTTCAGTATATTTAGTTGTTCAACTTAGTTCAATCAATAAAGTATTATTTTTATCTTTTTTTTTAAACTTTGCCTTTTAGAGCTGGGATAGCAGAGGTTGTGAGATGGAGTCTTTTCATTTGTATTGGTCCCAATGCACCTGGGCAACTCATAGAAAGCACTGTGGCTAGCTTGTGCTGGCTGCCTCAATTTCTTGATTTGAAAGGAGTCAAAGCTGGTGACTTTCTGGCAATGCTGAAAATGATCTCTTTTTCTGGAAAAAAAAAAAAAAAAAGGCTGAAAAGGAGTGAAAAGCTGGAATCCTGCAGAGATGGTTTTCAGAGGCTCTGGAGGTTTTATAGTTGTATGCTGCTGAACACATTTAGTTACGGAGTCACTTGCAGATCTGTTCTTTCCTTGTCTCTGACACCACCTTGGTGCTGCTTGATAAGCCTGACAGGTGACTTGGGCTGCTGTGCCAGTGATTTACAATTGCCTCACAGCTCTGCCTGTTCTTTATCACCTGTAATTATACTTCAGTGACTAAAATTACAACCCAGTGCTTAGATGAAAGCAGATCATGGAAGAGGAAAAAAACAACTCTGCAGTCAAACCAAGGAAGACAGATGGTATCCTGGAGGCTTTTTTGAAGAAGTTTATAGTTTGCTTGAGAATTCTCATTGTCAAACTGGTCTGAACAGCTGGTAGAGTAGACATGTTCTTGGTGCTTGTGTTGACCCTGAGAGCTCACCCTGCAGCATCTGTGAATAGATAACGTTGGCTTGTATCTGGCAAAATGCCTTTGTCCTGTTCTACCAGACAGCAGCCAGATCTACATTTCAAATATTCATCACATACTTCTTGAAATTCATGGTTGATTATGCAAAGTCCATTGTATCTGGGGAACTCCACTGGTATTGAAAGTGACAGTGCATCCCCTGAGCAGCACAAGTAATCATAGCTTATCAAACCTCTGCTGCTTGGTAGAGTCTGAAATAGTCTCAGTCCTTATCTTCAAGGCCCAGGTATGTCGCCAGGATGCTTGAATGATTGCTAGAAATTATTTTAATAGAACCGCTGAGAGGGGTGATGACTAGTGTCAGCAGCTATGATCCACTAGGACTCTGTTTTATAAGGTGCTCATCTGTAGAGAAGATGATAGAATAATCACCTGTAGGAAAGGAGCAACAGCATAAGTCTCATCAGTTTCTGCTGTTCAGTGTGAGGGTGGCTTTGTTTTGGCATTTTTCTAACACAAATCCAAAGCAACAAATCCCGCAAAATCTGCTACAGATATTTTCTCGTTTTCCCTTCAGGGGGGAAGCAATGTGACACATGTTAGTTACAGTTTTCTTAACGCAAAGGTACTCCTCCCATGTGATTTTCATTGCTTAAGAACCAAAATGGAGCGGAATAAGAGGAGCCTGTGTTTGAAACTAAAAGCAGAAAGATTCATCTTACAGACCTTTTGATGTTAGATTGTAGCAAAATTGTATTTGATATTAAAACATGTATTCCTTTAATCTAAGAAAAAGACCCTTGATGTTGACCTTTGTTTTGTGTTTAATCCTTGAGTGTATTTTGTGTGACCTTTTTTCTTTTTTCATAGAATATGGACTCTACACTTCACTATATTCATAATGATTCAGATTTGAGCACCAACAGTAGTTTCAGCCCTGAAGAAGAAAGAAAATCTAAAGTGCAGGTAAATGACAGTGACTTCTGTTTTTCCTACATGAATCAAGTAAGTGGAAATTCTTATGTATATTGGGATTTCTTTTATGCATTTCATTCAGTCATTCTGATATAATGTAGTTTCTATTAAATACAGCAAGCCTCTTAAATAGGTGGTTTTAAAATATTCTGCATTTCCAGAGATAATGGCTTAATTCAGCAGTTGCTTCTGTTTTAGTTATGTAGAGGACATGACAGTATTTTTTGACATGAGGTAAGATTGTCATAGACTTCCAGGCTCTGGTTTTGTTTGATTTCATTTTTTATGGAAACTATCCTGTGGTAGAAGTTAGGTTATTGAGGAAACAGGATTTTTTTGTTAAATGTTTTGAGTGGAACCACCTCCACCCCAGGCAGCTTTTTTGCAGAAAAGTTGGGAAAGTGTTCATTAAGCTTGAACTGTCTCTTTGTTATTTTTTCTCCAAAGGTATTGAATGTTTGTTGTTACACAGTTCATTATTAAGTGTGCCACCCTGCACCAATGTGATTCCTTGAGTGGGAACCTTTGTCCTTCTTGTTACTTATGTGAGCTGAGCTATTCGACAGCTGTGTTAGGGAAATGCTCTTGTGCACCCCATCGGGTAGAGTCACTGCCTGAGATAAACTGACAACAACTGAAGTAAAGGCAGTGTTGAAGTCAGCGCAAAGAGGCTTTCACAAAATTTTAGTTCAGATGCTTTAATTTCTCAGTGGGGAGAAGGATTGGTCTTCACCAGAGATCTTTTTGTCTCTGGAGAAGCCTTTTCCTTCCTGCTGTTTATTTAGGGAGTTTGGAAGCAATATTGAACACATTATACTGTGCTCCCTCCCCTTCTCTCCCTCCCCAAGGAATTTAAATGTAGTTTTCTTTTTCCCACCTCCCCAAGATTTTGAGAGGAATAGGAAGATTATTTTTGAGCAAGCCTTGTCATTTTCTGTTCTGCCTGTTTTTACGGATGAGTTAAAATGGCCAGTTGGTGCAGCCTGGATGTTTGTAGAAAGGTAGAATGTAGTCCCTTAATTTCCTGATCTGCCTAAGTAGATGGCGATCCAACTGCTCATCTGTTAATGTTGGTCTGTGTATTTTCAAATAGCCCCCAGTCATGTCATCATTTCTTTGGAACTTTTTGGTGGAACTTAAGAAATACAAAACCTTTGCATTGTTATTAAGAGACTGTAATTAAATAATACTGGGGGGGGGGGGGG
>NW_010559755.1:31362-36181 GCF_000687285.1 Phaethon lepturus
TTGACAGTGTGCCCAGAATTTTAGTAAGCCTTATGAGGATTTACTGAAAATAGTGTAAACGCTTTACCCTTTTCTTGCTGTAGGATGTTGTACCTCAAGCCTTGCTGGATCAGTATTTATCAATGACTGATCCATCTCGTGCACAAACAGTTGATACCGAGATTGCCAAGCACTGTGCCTACAGCCTACCAGGTGTGGCACTTACGTTAGGCAGACAGAATTGGCACTGTTTGAAAGATACCTATGAGACACTGGCATCTGACATGCAGGTAAGCTCCAGAAGCTCTGACAGTGAATGATACGAACTTTTGTGATGTGACAGTTAATAATCTGAACCTTTATGATTATTTCTCTTGTTTACTGGGTATTGGGTTGCTCTGCTTTTTACATGGAGCTTTCCGTCACTGATATTAGTTATTTGTATAATGAATGAAAGTGTAACTTGTCTCAGAGGAAGCTGGGTGTGCGTCGTGCTCAGGTAGTAAGGAAACGGGGCAGTTTGAGTGGGACGTGGATCTGTGGTGGGAATGTAAGGAGAGGTCTCTTGATTTCCTCTGCTTGCTTGAGGTCTTATGGCAGTACTTGGGATTCTCATAGGTATGAGAATTTGGGCTGTGCTGCTGTGCATGAGCAGACACGTGCCCCTGCAGGCATGTCTGGAGCTCAGTGAGTCAGCGTCACACCAAGCCTTTTGGTGGCCATTTGGTGCTGCATCCAGTTAGTCATAAGGGAATAACATCACTATCACCATGCAGCTTTGCTGTTTTAAAAACAAATACTGGAAATAGCAGCATTTTCCTTGTTGTCAGGTGGTAAGGAGGTGGCTTTGCACATTTTACTGTTGGTTTCCAGTTGTTTCCCAGTCTTCCCTTGTTTCCTTTTTTGGAGATGCTCTTTTTTATTTTTTTTAAACATTCTCAGACTGCTTCACCTCTCTTGAACTTGCTGCTTGATATGTCAGAGCAGCAGTTCTTAGTGATGTATAGTGAGTAATTTTATACATGGCTATTGCTCATATTTTCCAAACTCTCTTGCAGCCATTGAAAACAACTAGCTAATAAATTTAAAACTTTAGTAAAAATCAATTACTCTGTATTCAAAACTGTACAGTTTATCGCCAGTCTAATCTGAATTAAGATAGAATCACCAAACCAGGGCAAAAGAACAGTACTCATGCTAACTGGAAAGTGCTGGCTAAAGAATAGATGCTGTTTTATTTAAAAAAAAAAAAAACCAAAACCAAACTTACTGGAAATAGTTACTCCATTAAAACGGTGCCCCCTCAATTTAGGGTGAGTAAAAGCTCTACTGGTTCTTGGACTGCTGGGTACTCAGTGTGGGTGAAACTTTACCTATTATGGCAGCTAAAATATGCCAGATGAAATACTGTGGGATATATATCTTATTCTGTTTTATACATTAAATGAGTGAGAATAGTAGTAGTATGGAACTAATTTACCCAAAAGAATTTAAAGCAGAGAGTAATAGGTGGAAGAGTACTGGTGTCAGGAATACTATTTTACTTCCTGACACCTGGAAAATTAAAATACTTTCATTACTTCTATTTGCCTAGTTCCTTGGAATTCAGGTAGAGGAAATGATACCTTGTCACTTGTCCCCTTTTTCCTTTTAGGTTTTTTTGTTGGTTGTTGGTTTTTTTTTATATTACTTCCAATTTCATTTTCAGTTGTTACATGAGACACTGTTGAATGTCATTTGTGAGTACTGTAGCTCACTGGGAGTCCAGCTTGGATACTGACACTCAAGTTAAAATAGAGCACTTCAGATGATACATCAATAACATTCATTTATTTATTTATTTTACAGTGGAAGGTTCGGCGGACACTAGCATTTTCTATACATGAACTTGCTGTCATCCTTGGAGACCAGCTTACAGCTGGAGACTTAGTTCCTGTCTTCAATGGCTTTCTAAAAGATCTAGATGAAGTCAGGATAGGTGTGCTTAAACACTTGCATGACTTTCTGAAGGTATGTCTCTGTTCAACTCTGGTCAAATGCAATTATGTATTTGGCTTCATTTCTTTGTATACACTTGCTTTTTAATATAACACCGGTATAACTCTTTGCGGTAGTCCATACAGATGTCTCTTGAACACTAGAGTATATTTTGCAGGAGATTTGTGTTGCTGATAACTTCTCTTTTCTCTCAAGAGCCTGGTTTGCACATGTTTATTCAATATATAGAGGTCAGTGAATGGCTAAGTTTTGTGATGGCTCTAACCTCTCTACGCAGGTTACTTCTCAAATTTCTTTACGAGTTTTCCTGTAAGTGCCTCACTTTTGGAGCTGAAAGACACAAATCATAAAACCTTTAAAATCAATACTATCTTTATTGCTTACCTCTCTTGTTTCCCAGAGTAAAAGGAGAGACTAGATTAGTAGTGTCCCATGTGATTTTACAGACTTAAGCGTGATAGGGCTTAGTCTAGGAAAGCAACACTATTGCTAAAGACTTTAATAAAAGCAAGTGTTTCATTAGTTCTATTTTAAAGCTCTTGTTTTATCTGCTGATAGTAGCCTACATCTCTTTATGTAAGTTTATGTTTACTGTTACAGCTTCTTCATCTTGACAAAAGACGAGAGTATCTTTATCAGCTTCAGGAATTCCTAGTGACTGATAATAGCAGGAACTGGCGTTTCCGTGCTGAGCTGGCTGAGTATGTAGTTTTCTGGATGCTTGTTTTTATTGTTACAGATATTTTAAACCATTAAAATCGTAGAACAGATGTTTTACAGTGACATTCTTCATTTCTTTTTTAATTAGCGAATTAATTGATTGTCCCCCTTGCTTAAAAACTCCCTGTAGATGTATATCACTTATAAGAGTTAGAACTTGAATTATGGAATTGTTTAGGTTGGAAAAGACCTTTAAGATCATCAAGTCCAACCGTTAACCTAACAGTGCCAAGTTCACCACTAAACCATGTCCCTAAGCAGGACATCTGCACGTCTTCTAAATACCTCCAGGGATGGTGACTTAGCCACTTCCTTGGGCAGCCTGTTCCAATGCTTGATAGCCCTTTTGGTGGAGAAATTTTTCCTAAATGTCTTTTTCCATCACCATAGGTTGAAAACATTACCCTTCCGTAAAAAAGAAGCTGCCAGAAGGCCAGATCTGGTTGCTCTTGAAGTCAATAGAAGTGTCTAGCAATTTGACTTAAATTTGCTGTATTTGATGAGTAGGCTGAATTCATGACCATGAAATGGAGGAGCTCAAGCTCTTGAGGGAAGTAAAGAAAGCGAGTAGCAGAGTAGTGACCTTGGGCTTCATCTAAGCAGATTTTGGCTTTTTCATGGAACTGGTAGGTGGGCTCCTATAGAAGGCAGATCTGGAGGGTCAAGTTGCTCAGGAAAGCTGGCAGAGGACAGGGCTTATGAAATTCAACGAGGGACATATGCAGAGTTCTGCACGTGCAAAGGAGGAGCTTCTGACAGCGAGACAGACTAAGGACTGGCTACCCTGGGACCAGCGCTGCTGGAAAGACCCAGAGTGTCATGGAGGACAGGGAGCTGAACATGAGCCAGCACAATCCTCAGCTGTATCAACAGGAGCACAGTCAGTATGTTGAGGGAACAGGATAGCCCCCTCTAGTCAGCACTCATTAGATTTCATCTGGAGCAATGCATCTGTACCAATACAGGGAAGATGCTGATAAACTGAAAAAGTTCAGCAGAGGGCCACCAAGATCATCAAGGCTGGAGCACTTATCCTTGTGAGGAATAACTGTGGGACCAGGGCTTCTCTACCAGGAATGATGAAGCGAGCATATAATAATGACTAATTACAGTGTATCTTTTGAACTAAATTTTGAGAGACCTAATTTAAAAACTGATCATGATGTCATGATGCTTTTGCTACATTTAAGTGCTGTTTTGATTTCATAACTACAAATAACTTATCTGTTACTGCTGGTATGGAGGCATTCAATCGGCTGCTTTGTGACATGTCATACCACTTCTTTTGACATGCTTTCTACCATTCTTGACACATACTAGTGTCTGCAACCTGCTGAAGTCTTAATCAACTCATTACAAATTGAAGAAGACATAGTTTTTCTAGTTGTCCAGTATACTCTGAAGTAGAGATAGAAGGAGGCATCTACCACCTCTCTGGACTGCAAGATGGGGACTGGAGGAGCAAAGTCCCTCTTGCTGTAAGAGAAGATCATGTTTGAGACCACCTGAGGAACCTGAATATACATAAGTCTATGGGACCTGATGAGATGCATCCTAGAGTCCTGAGGGAATTGGCTGATGTAGTTGCCAAGCCATTCTCCATGATATTTGAAAAGTCCTGGCAGTCAGGTGAAGTCCTAGGTGATTGGAAAAATGGAAACATTGCACCCACTTTTAAAAAGAGTAGAAAGGAGGTCCCTGGGAACTACTGACCTGTCAGCCTTGCCTCTGTGCCTGGAAAGATCACGGAACAGGTCCTCCTAGAAGCTCTGCTAAAGCACAGGGAGGGCAGGGAGGGGATTCGAGACAGCCAGCGTGGCTTCACCAAGGCCAAGTCCTGCCTGACCAACCTTGTGGCCTTCTGTGATGGAGTGACCACATCAGTGGACAAGGGAAGAGCTACAGATGTCGTCTATCTGGACTTCTGAAGGCCTTTGACACAGTCCCCCACAACATCCTTCGGTCTAAATTGGAGAGAGATGGATTTGATGGGTGGACTGTTGGGTGGATGAGGAACTGGTTGGATCGTCGCACCCAGAGGGTAGTGGTCAATGGCTCAATGTCCAGATGGAGATTGGTGAGGACTGGTGATCCTCAGGGGTCCGTATTGGGACCAGTACTC
>NW_010559756.1:0-10999 GCF_000687285.1 Phaethon lepturus
CTCAGGCCGGGCCGTGCGGCAGCCGCCTCACTGCTACCTCTTTTCCCTCAGGAGACCCGAAGCAAGACCTGGCGTACGAGCGCCAGTACGAACAGCAGACCTACCAGGTGATCCCCGAAGTGATCAAAAACTTCATTCAGTATTTTCATAAGACGGTGTCGGATCTCATTGACCAGAAGGTGTACGAGCTCCAGGCCAGCCGTGTTTCCAGTGACGTTATTGACCAGAAGGTGTATGAGATCCAGGACATCTATGAAAACAGGTACAAAGCCATTCTTCCCACCGGGGGGAATCACTGTTTAAACAGTGATGAAAGTGCGCCCTGCCCTTAAAAGGAAAGGGCAACTAGTTGTCTTGTTCCCAACTTGAGCTTTCTCCATAATGCAGCATGAGGTTTGATTTGATCAGTGGGGGAAACCCTGGTATTTCCAGGCCATTAATGTAACAGAAGTCTAAGTGAGTTGTGACTTATCTGAAAGAAAATACCAATCTTGTGCCTAACAGATACAGAGGCAGCAAAAAGTGACCATGTAGTGCTACTTAGGCAGTTTGCAGAAAGCTATGAGACGTAATTGTTGTGCCTGTTGCCTACAGATACTCCCACTCATGCTTGTAGCTGTGCTACCTTACTATAAGAGGAATGTGAAAGTAATGTACACAACTGTTTCATACTTCAGGGATAATTAAAAACTTTTACTACTTAGTTTGCCATTCTTGTTCTTTGCTTCAACACTGAACTTACTAAAAGGGGATGGTGCTGGTCTCCTTTCATCAAGTCCAAGGGTTCTATATCGTGACTTCTAACTCCAGCACTGTCATACTGAGAAATAGTTTCTAATGCCAGATGTATGTTTATCTTTCAGCTGGACAAAACTGACAGAAAGGTTTTTTAAGAATACCCCATGGCCAGAGGCCGAGGCCATTGCCCCTCAGGTTGGAAACGGTAGGTATTTTACTTTTTTCTGCTTGTCAGAGAGAGAAGGAACTAAATCAGTTTTGATACATGAGTGAGCAGGTGCACAGTGTTGCTGCTGCCTGAGTCACTCATCATTATTTGCTCTGGCAACTTCCTCAGTAGATGCCTGGAAAGAGGTCAAAACTGAAGGAAGTATCCTTTTGTGTCTCCCTTTATTTACTGTGGCAGAAGGAGCACCACCACTGGTGTATCTAAGAAATCCAGTTGCCTAGTCCTTGTAGCTTGCTAATGTCCAGTTCTGTCATCTTTTCCAGATGCCGTTTTCCTCATCCTATACAAGGAGCTGTATTATAGGCACATCTATGCCAAAGTCAGCGTGAGTGTTTGTCCTGTGTCTTCCTGTTGGTTGCATGCTGGCTTCTCTGTGCCATAAAACTTGCCGAATCTTGCTGCCACCACAGCATCAGTGGTTCCATAATTTTTGCAAGGCAGGATTGGATGAGTTTATGAGCTATAAGTCAAGTTGCTTTTAGAGAAGCTTAAAATTCTTGCCTTTTGTTAGTTTAGTAAGGATTCGCTGATTGCTAAAAGGCAAGAAGGACTTGATTATCTTTCTGAGGCTTGTTAACTGTCTCCTCAAGCTATGTTGTAATGAGTGCAGGTTTCTGTGGCAGCTTATATAAATAAGAAGACCTGGTCTGAGTTTTCAGGAGGCAGCCTTGTAAAAGTTTGTTACTGACACCAAATGTTATGGTTAGTGATTTGAAGAAGAAGGTGTTGGTAGGGAACTGGATTTTCTCCTTGATAGAGCTGTAATTGCAAGACCTGTAGATCAGTTGGTTTTGTGTGTTTCTTTGTGGCTCTTTGTTCTTCAGATTAGCAGGTGGGTGAGAGGGGGTGTTAAAAGAGGAGGGTGCATTATTTGTGATTAAAGAAACACATTGGGGTCAGAGGGCCTTGCAGAGAGGGAAACATGGGCACCATAAAGGATACAGGAGAATGAAACAGAAGGAATAATGGTCTGTAAACCAAAAAAAATCAAACCCCACTTTTTTTTCTTAAGCTAATTTGAAATCAATGGGAAAATTACAGTAGCTCTGAGTTCTTTAAGGAAAGAAGCTGAACAGAGGCATGACTTAGGGGCTAAATGAGTAATAACTGCAGTTTTGGTGTGAACAAGAGGGTGGAGAAATGGAGACTTTAAAAAGCCTGCTATATTAACCTGAGTCAGGCTTTGAGAGACTGGTTTCTCGAGCTGTGCTGTTAGTGATTCTCAGGCTGCCCTTGGGTGTCTCCAGGTGAAACAAGGAAGATGATTTTTAGGAAGAATGATTCCCTACTATGTTTACTGGTCTTTCAGAGTGTTTAGAAATACTGTCCAGAAGCAAAACTGTCAATTTATTAAGGCCTCTCAGGGGAGAAGGAAGGAAAGCTGTTGAAGGTAATAGGATGCTCTTAAGTCTGGACAACAGAAGGTTAATGCAACCTATTCACAGAAGGTTTGAATACTCAGTCATCCTGCAAGAAGCCACCTGTACATGAAAAGTCAGCCCTATTCTATGTGACAATAGTGTCACGATTTCAGATTTTCTGGGTGGTACTCGTGGGTGTCCTGGTTGAATATTAGCTCTAAAGTTTCTGAAATAGGCTGTCTACTGCTGTGACTATTGGCTATCCTTCATACGCTGTTGCCCATAAACTCACTCTTGCCATTCTGGAAACTAGAGAGACTGTACTGACTTCTTATTGCAGGGTGGGCCCACGCTGGAGCAGAGATTTGAATCCTATTACAACTACTGCAATCTCTTCAACTACATCCTCAGTGAGTTGCTGCAATTCTTTTCTGGTTTGTGAACTTTGGAAAGAGTGGACGGAGGGGACAGAGCTAGAGAAAGCGTCAGAAGAATTGGAACATGTTTGTTTATAGATCATTTAGGGAGAAGTAGTCTGTGAGCTTTCTGTATGTTTGAATTTGTTGAATGAAGAGCACTTTACATACATGCATTTAAAACCACAAAAAGCACAAATAGTTTCCAGTGCTTTCTGAAATACTCTAAAGAATGAAACTTATTTAGCTTTCTGTCTTGTTGAGAACTGCTTCACCTGTCTTTATTAAAAAGCAAAATGAAGCTGTAAGCTGGAGAAAACTTGCAGTGTTTCACAACTGCTTACTGTTGTTGACTCCCCTTGGACTGAATTTTAGTGCTTGTGACATATTACTTGTGTTCTTCTGCAGATGCTGATGGCCCTGCTCCTCTGGAACTGCCCAACCAGTGGCTCTGGGATATTATTGATGAATTCATATACCAGGTATATGACTATAAGACGGCCATCATGGGGTGGCCTTGCCTCTGTTAGCACTGTGAATTTTCCATTTCCTTTCTCTCTGTGATTCTCATAGCTCGGATACCATTGCAGGTCAAAAAACTTTAGCGAGCGCTGTTATTACTGGGTCACCAGGTAGATGAAGTAGTTGTAAATGTACAGATTTTGAAGTTACAGGGAGCTCTTTGGGGAGTCCTGGACTTCTATGGGTATTTCTTTTTCAGTTGCTGCTTAGGGGATTATTTTTTTTAATCTCACCTTCATTTCTGCCTGATTTGTGCAAAGCAGCCTAACTGAAATCTGCTGTAATCACAAAGGCCTTAAGATACTTGATCAAACTAGTTTTACTGTGTTCTATGGTTTTACTTTAGTTTTATATTTCTTAGTTAGTAGGGCCTTTATGCTTCCACTGAGAGATTGCTGACCTGATTTGAAATCTATGGTCTAGGATCTTGGTATTAGGAAATATTTTTCCCCTTACTGTTCTGAGTGCAGTAATACAGATCCCAAATGCTATTGGTTTTTCTCTATAGATATATTTCTCTGTAACTTTTTATTATAGAGCTGCCAGGAATTCTTCAAGTGCAATCTTGTCAAGCTTGAGGATGAAAAAGGATGTGTGCATATGTAGAAAAAGATGTGTGTGTATGCAGATATATCTTACGACTTGGTCATTCTCTTTGCTACCTGTTCAGACAGCAAATCTTTGTTGAGCTGCCTGTCCTAATTGTCTAATAGATCCTTCTCTTCTTCGTTCTGTTTTCTAGCCTTTTCTTTCAGATTTTCTCAGCATTGTGTCAGATTTTTCCGTAGGTGTTCTAATGGTGGTTTAATTTGTTTTGATTGCCAGGTCATCTCAGATGAAACTTTTTTCTGTGCAACTTGTAGCTTATTGAAATGTATTTGTGTTTGATTTGTGAGCTTAGTACACTTAGCTGAAGATCCCCAAACTAGTTTCTCATCATTGAATCTCTGCTTTTTCCTGTAGTTCCAGTCTTTCAGCCAGTATCGCTGCAAGACAGCCAAGAAGTCTGAAGAGGAAATTGATTTCCTTCGTTCCAACCCCAAGATCTGGAATGTCCACAGTGTCCTTAATGTCCTGCACTCTCTGGTGGACAAATCCAATATCAATAGACAGCTGGAGGTCTACACAAGTGGAGGTGAGCTAGCTGGGTGACGCCAAGCAAGACTGGTGTCTGTGCTGCCTTGCTTTGATTTGACTGAGCTCCCTTAGCTTTGTTTGGGAGCTGGATCGAACCCTTAATCAGTGGATAGATTGACTGGGAAGAGGTTCTGTTGGCCTTGCGTGTGAAATGCCCATGATTGCAGTTGAGGTCTTGCTCCCTCTGAATAGAGGTATTGAAACGGAAGCTTGCTTCCTTGGAGGAAAGCGTCATGGTTCCTTTTTTTCCCTAGGTGACCCTGAAAGTGTGGCTGGTGAATATGGTCGCCACTCCCTCTACAAGATGCTGGGCTATTTCAGCCTAGTTGGGCTACTGCGTCTGCACTCTCTGCTGGGGGATTACTACCAAGCTATCAAGGTTCTGGAGAACATCGAGCTCAACAAGAAGGTAATGCAACATGTTCAAAAACACTCTGTTGCAGTTTTCTAAATGCCTCTGTTCAAACAATCTGGTGAAAGATTGCCATAATGAATCTTCCAGCTGAGGAGGTGTTTGTAGCTGTTGTAGCTGTCAGGAGCTTGTTTATAGGATTAGCTGGAAGAAGTGCCTAGCTGAACACAGCTGGAGCTTTGGCATTAAATCAAGCCATATGATAATGCTTGATGCTGCTGCAGCACAAATGCCTAGTTTTTTAGGAAGCTTGCTGTGTTGTACAAGGCAATGTTGTTACAGGGAGTATTATTTGAACTGTAAGTGGTAGTGCAGTGGTAGCTAGCTGAACACATTGTTCCCACCTTGGTCAATGGCTCATCCTTTTATTTTTTACTTCCTTTCTCACTGTTCCCACACCCACCTTGCATGTTTTTGCCCTAAAATTGAGTGCTACTTGTGGTAACAATAACAGTAGCCTAGCAGCAACATGGGCTTGGCACAGATCTGTCTGTGAGCTGTCTGGCACGGCATGTGGAATGAAACAGGGGGAAAGGGAACTGAGCAAAGCAATATTAGGCACAGTGCAAGAGTCCTCTGCTTGCAGGAAGCTGAAACTGGAAAACATAGGAAATGGAATGATCTAATAAAAGGTGAGGAAACTGCTATAGGGATGGGTGGGAGGGGAGATATCCTGAATTAACCCTCTCCTTTCTATATTTGGGACAGGAGTGAAGGCAGAGGTGGCTGGATTCTGGGTTATGAGCTGTTTAGATCAAAGGTGGTTGTCTCCCCTTTAACATAGCATGTTGATTCTTCCTTCTCAGAGCATGTACTCCCGGGTACCTGAGTGCCAGGTGACCACCTATTACTACGTGGGCTTTGCATACCTTATGATGCGGCGTTACCAGGATGCCATCCGTGTCTTTGCCAACATCCTTCTCTATATCCAGAGGACCAAGAGTATGTTTCAGAGGACAACCTACAAGTACGAGATGGTAAGAGGTAGAATAGGTCTCGGCTTCCCAAAAGAAAAGGCTGCTGTCCTCTTATCTGCCCCTCCTCTGTCACCTGATAACCTACATCTAAAAGTCTGTCCTTATTTTCCTGGACTATGCTGGTAGTGGTGACTGGGGATCCTTTGAACTCCTCTGCCATGCATGGCAATATTTTTCTCTTAACTATGTTACTAGTTCTTTTGGTTGTTCACCATACAGTTGACGTGGCTCCATCTGCAGTCTCCCTTTAGGCAGTGTTGTTAATGGATATCGGGCTACTAATGATATTCCTGTGGATGCTTCCTCAGACTCAGTCCTGTTCCTAGTCCAGTCCTGCATTTCAAGTTACTGTCATTGTTGGATATATTTCCATTATCAGATAATCATTCACAGACTGTTTTAATTCAGCATGGCTGAAACAAAGCTCCTTTCTCTTTCCATCTAAGCTGTCTCTGGTGCCTGTTTTACCCCCTGCTGCTGCTGTCTCCTCTTCATCCTTATAATTAATTTCTAACTCTTTGTGTAGCCAAATCCTGCTGTTCTTAATTCCATGACGCTTCAAAAATTTCCTATGTCTGTTTCAGCCACACTTCTGTCTGTTTCATCCCACACTCAAATAAATCTTCCTTCTCAGTCTTTTCTTCAGTGGCCTCCCTGATAACTGTCCCTTGCCAGGAGATGGTTGTTAAAGTATCTGCCTTTCTTTCTGCTCTAAACTTTCTTGCACCAAAGCAGTCAAACCTGCTTCTGGCCATCCAGGTTCTGTATGGCTCTGGATACATTCACTCTGTACTTTCCTCTTGTGCAGCCCTCTTTTTCATTGATGAGAGCCTTGATATGGCATTCATCTGTCTGCTTTGCCCAGATACACTGCAGCTCCCAGCTTTCTCCTGCACCATAAAGCCTGAGCACATTGACAGGCTAACAGGTTCTTCTCTCTGTCTCAGATTAACAAGCAGAACGAACAGATGCATGCACTCCTGGCCATCGCCCTCACCATGTACCCCATGCGCATAGATGAGAGCATCCACCTGCAGCTGCGAGAGAAATATGGGGATAAGATGCTGCGCATGCAGAAGGGTGATGCACAAGTCTATGAGGAGCTCTTCAGTTATGCTTGCCCCAAGTTCCTCTCCCCTGTGGTGCCCAATTATGACAATGTACACCCCAACTACCACAAGGAGCCCTTCCTGCAGCAGCTCAAGGTCTTTGCTGATGAAGTTCAGCAGCAGGCCCAACTCTCCACCATCCGTAGCTTCCTCAAGCTCTACACCACCATGCCTGTGGCCAAGCTGGCTGGCTTCTTAGACCTCACGGAGCAGGAGTTTCGTATCCAGCTGCTTGTCTTCAAGCACAAGATGAAGAACCTGGTATGGACCAGTGGCATTTCTGCCCTGGATGGGGAGTTCCAGTCTGCTTCTGAGGTTGACTTCTATATTGACAAGGTTGGTATCTGCCCCTTGCTGGCTAGGAAATTCCTTCACCCAGGAAATTCTGGAATTGGCAGTGCCAGTTTTCACTCCAGTCTAGGGGAAACCTCCCTTCCTTCTTTGCCCACAGTGAAGCCATAGCCTTGTTTAATAGAAGTATCAGTGGATGAACAGTGACGGGATATTGCAGGCAGCTTTGGCAATCATTGCACCCAGAAAATGGTGGTCCTAAATGTCTCCCCCAGGAAAGAGGGAACTGTTTGTTGGTGTTCTTGGGAAGTGATAGTTGGGTGACAGGTAGTGCTGTCAGCGTGTCAGGTGGGATTGTCAGCTTTGTCGGTCTCCCCCACACCTCTCCTTTGGTTGACAAAGCAGGGATCTTGCCTGGTTATCTAGCAGATCCACTTTTCACCAATGCAGCATTTAGCTCTGCTCTAGGAGGAATCTAAATACGAGGTGTGGTCCTGCCCTTGGAGCTCTGGGAAGTAGGAAGCTCGAGAAAGAGTCCTTTAAGGATTCTATTTTTCAAAGAAGATGGCAGTAACCATTAGGTTTCTTGCTAGAAAGGAGAACAGATTGCCCCTTGCTCTTGGTCCTTAGAGCAGACCTCTTCCTGCAAGTCCTCATGCTTTGTCTTCCCTCTTTACCTGAACCAAACTGACTTGTGTCTGACTGACTTGTATGGCAGCCTAGCTCTCCTGGTAGATAGCATGACATTTAGCTGCTGGTAGAGGGAAAGCAGAGCATGAATCAGAGTTGGGACTGTCAAACTGCTGCAAAGAGAGACAAAAATAGGCAGAGTGTGCAAGAATCTGGGAAGTGAATACAGTGTGAATTTGGGACGCATCCCAGGCAAAGGTATACGGAAGGCAGCCCACAGAGGTGAATGGTTGCTGTGGGACTAGCACGTCAGGTATGTGTGATGCTGAACCAGGGCTGGAGTAAAGCCCCTTTGGTTGCTCCTCACATTCGGCAGTGCTTGCTGTCTCCCTCCTAGCGCAGTCGTTTTTGTGATCTCATGCTGTTCCCTCCCCAGGATATGATCCATATTGCGGACACAAAGGTTGCTCGACGCTATGGGGACTTCTTCATCCGCCAGATCCACAAGTTTGAGGAGGTGAGGCCTGGTGGGAGAGCTGTGTAGCTCTATTGTGGTTTAACCCCAGCTGGCAGCTAAGCACCAGGCAGCCACTCGCTTACTCTCCCCATGGGGGAATGGGGGAGAGAATCGGAAGGGTAAAAGTGAGAAAACTCGTGGGTTGAGATAAAGGCGGTTTAATAGGCAAAGCAAAAGCCGCGCACACAAGCAAAGCTGAACAAGGAATTCATTCACCACTTCCCGTCAGCAGGCAGGTGTTCAGCCATCTCCAGGAAAGCAGGGCTCCGTCCCGTGTAACGTTACTTGGGAAGACAAATGCCATAACTCCGAATGTGTTCCCCCCCACACACTTCTTTCTTCTTCACCATGGCTTTATATACTAAGCATGACATCGTATGGTATGGAATATCTCTTTGGCCAGCCTGGGTCAGCTGTCCTGGCTGTGTCCCCTCCCAGCTTCCTGTGCACCCCCAGCCTTCTCACTGGCAGGCCAGCATGAAAAGCTGGACAGTCCTTGACTGCTTAGCAACAACTGAAAACATCAGTATGTTATTAACATAATTTTCATCCCAAATCCAAAACACAACCTCATACTAGCTTCTACAAAGAAAATTAACTCTGTCCCAGCTGAAACCAAGACAAACTGTAGGAAAAGTGGGGCAAGCATTGGGCTGTGCAAGCCCAGGAGGAGCCACACTTGTGGGAAACAGCTGTGCGATGCCTTGCTGGGGTGAGCCCTGGCTCTGAAGGTGCGTGGCAAAGGCAGGTGGTTTAAGCAGTGGCTGCTGGCCTTTGAAGAATGCTATGTTTTTGTGTGAGAAGTGCTCATCTAAGCCACAGTGGAAAAGGAGGAGGGTTTTATTGTCCAAGGGCACTGACTCCCATTGTCCCTAGACAATTGTGGTGTTCCTATCAGTAGCAACCAAAATCATATCTCTACCTTCATAACTCTGGCACTAGAAAGTGACCTCAAAGATTTCTGGAGCACAGATGACTTCAGCCTTCTGCTCAGCCAGGAGGTGACATTCTGTCACTGCTCCATTCTCCTGACAGAGGCTGCTGCACACTGGAAACAGGCAGTGAAATCCTGAGATGTGGGGACTTGAGCAATACAGGGTTGCAATACCACTGCTAGAAGTTTGCACCGTCTTCTTCCCACATCCTCCTTCCTCCTCTCCAAGAGAGCAGAGGAGCTTTACTAGTTCCCATTCTACTTCGCACACTTGCCTGTACTTGCGCAAGAGCTCTGTTTGTCAGTGTGTGGGAGAGGAACCAGTAGAGTCATTAGATAAAGGCTGCTGCGGAGAACAGTAGTGTATGCCAATCACTATGTATTTTCCTGACATTTGCTTTCTCTAATTACAGCTGAATCGAACCCTGAAGAAGATGGGCCAGAGACCCTAAAACTTCTGTGGATGCCGTGATCGCTCTGAGCAGAGAAATGGGTGGGAGAGATGATTCTCTTAGTGGTGAAGGCAGGGAGCTCAGGGTTGTGGCATTTCTGGAATCTCCTGTGACACTGAAGGTTTTTTGTACTTAAATGAGCAGACTTGTTTGGCTCAAACTATCCTACAACAAGGACAAGGCATCTAATAAATTAATGGAATTTTCCTGGTGAGCATTCAGTATCTGATGTACTCATTTGTTTTTCTTCTGTGGAAGAATATAATTGCATATGGAGACACGGCCAGCTGCTGTTGGTTTGTGCTGTCTTTGGTCCATGCTGTTGCAGGTATCAGTGGGGAGCAGATCTCTTTCCATGCTCTGTAAAGACACTGTGCACAGTGAACCAGGAAGGCTGCGGAACTGGTTAACAGGGAGAAAATTAGCTGTTATATGGTGTTTCCACAGGATATGGAAAGAGATGCAAGCTAATATTAATCCTCTTGGCTCTTGCCCCACACATTGAATAAACCTGAGTTGTAGTTGGTTTCCTAGCAGGTTGCATTTTTGCCTTCCCACCCCTCTTTTTGGTTTGGTTGCTATGAAGTAGAAATGCTCTAAAGTAGATGGGCAAGTTTTTAAAGGAAGGGGGTGGGTTTTTGTAAACATTCAACCAATATTAACTTTGGTCATCTGATGAGATGTCCTTGCTGGAGGTTGTTTTATTTCAGCACAAGTGATGCCCAAGTCCTGGTCCTGAATTTAATTGTTTCTCCAGAAAACTCTCCAAGGCTGTTTAATTTATTAAAACCCTTTAAATGCTAATTTTCCCAGCTCTCCAGCCACTTTGGATTCTTCAAAGCAAACTTGCAGGGCCTTGAAATAGAAAAAAACAGTTGAAAACTAGCTCTGTAAAGGGGAATTAAGGACTTGTAAATATTGGGGATCAGAATGCAAAGTATGAATTGCATCTCCTCTGCCCTCCACACCCTCTCTCCCCTCTCTTTTTGCTGTCTTTAAATAGTTTGGTGTTTGAGTGGTAGAAGCAGGTGTGAGAGAAAAACCTGCGTGTATAATAGGAAAGCAACACAAGGCATGCTTCATATATACCACCTGCCTCTTTGTACCCCCCTTCTCATTCCTTTCCACTGAGAGAGGGGTCCTGCAGTCCATCTTGGTTTAGTATGCGATTCTGTTTAGAAAGTCAGGAATAATTAACCTTGGTTGGATTATATGCTGTGTTTGAATGAGGGTCAAGTTTCTAGTGTACTAGATACTGCTCAGAAGTAAACTCT
>NW_010559756.1:11030-13137 GCF_000687285.1 Phaethon lepturus
ACTTGGGTGGGCAGCATACGGGCAGCGCAGAGTGAGATTAAATAGGCACCTCCTGTTGTCCACCTAGCTGCTGCTGTTAGTGTTATGTGTGCTAAGGACTTACTACCTGCAGTTCTGAAGGGTTTAAGGCAGCTGTATCATTAAAGAAATTAAAGGACTGAGATGCCACTGCATTGCAGCAGCCCCTGGGAGCTGGATATCATACCAAGAGAATCTGCTTCTTTTTATTTTTATGGCTGGCACTTTTGCTTGTGTCTGTTTGCCAACAGCAGCACAGTGAGCACAGGCATCAACAGCAACTCCCCTCCTGCTCTCTTGTTGCCCAAAGCCTAAATCTTTTCCAGAACATGTGATAAGATAGAGGTTTTCCTGTTGTACATCACATCTGGCAGGGCATCACCATGGTCAGAATCTAGTTCACAGCATTGTAAAGGAATCTAACGTGTTACTGGGCTTTTGTCCATTTTTAATCTGTGATTGGCATGTTGGAATTACCAACTTTCAATGCATGTATGTATCCTCTTAAACACTGCAGCGTTTACAGGCTGTTCTCAAGTACGTGAATATGCTGCTGCCTGTGTTTCTGTCTGCCAGAGTGGCTTCCAGAGGATGCAGAGAGACCATCCTCTGGTCTGCCTGGCTCCAGGCCTTGTATGAGGGACTGCTGAAGATTAACTGAGTGGGACTGGCACTTGGTGGAACAAAGGCAGGAAGAGCTCACAGCTCTCACGGGGTGGAAAGATGGGCTCAGCGAGCCGCAGTGCCTAGCACTGCTTGAAGCTAGAGGAATGCAGGGTGTTCAGCAGCATCAGCAGAGCCCCGCTGCTGCTGGAAAGGTGCTCCGCAGGGAGGCGGCCTGGGTTTCTTAGAGATCGAGCCTTGCCTGCCACAGCAGGGTTTGGTTGGTGGAAGCATTCTCGTCAGGCTGTTCTGGTGAAAATGGTTTTATCCGAGGGAACCACAGCACAAGGTTATCTACTCTGTGTGTCTGTCTCTGACCTGCAGTCATGAAGGGAGTGAGTGTGATTATGGACACTGGAAAAGACCGTTAAGAAAACATCCCTGATCCTGCTCTCCCTTAGGATACATCAGGAAGACGCTGTCAGGCAGGTCTGGAGGATGCTGAGCCGCCAGCTTGGTTGTTACAAAACCAAGACAATACTTCATTTCCTTTTTCTCTACATAGTAGCTTTTCTTGTGATTTATACCACTGCTTATCTCGGGCACTGAGGGGGGGCAGGCTGCAGAAGGCATTTGGAGAGAATTCACTTTTTACAGCTCGGGGACCATGAAGCAATAGATTGAAACAGTGGAATATAGGAAGGAGGGTGCTAAGCATGACCTCTGACTGGACAAAGGAATACAGAGCGCATTTAAAATAAAAGAAAAAAATTGAGGGGACTCCTGCTGATTTGGGACTGCCAGCAACAAGCTCAATATCTGTGTGATGGATTGGTCTTCCACTGAGGTAGCTATTGCCCCCCCACTTTGCCTAACTGGAAATGAAGAAAATGTGTAGCAAAATAAACTAGCATTTAATAGCGTGCTTTCTCCCCGACGTGTCAGACCATGGCACTAAGCATGCAAGCCAGCTCTCATGACAATTCATCTCCTTGATGTCGTGGGTTCCTGAGATTGTATCGCACCCTTCCTCCACTTCTTCCAGGGCTTCCTGTGAAGTGCTGCCTGCAACTCCAAATTTCTTTATCTTCAAAGCCCTCCCTGGCCCCGTGCCTGCCCCGGGAGCCACCGATGTCCCACACGTACTCCGCTGTCTGATGTTTCCACATCCTCCGCTGCCGCAGCTTTGTGCCCCTAGGTCCGCTGAGACCTGCTTCTGGCTAAAGCAGCCTATGCCTAAGCCTGAACAGTGCGGGGTGCGTCTCCCCGGCCTGCTGCCCTTCTCCCCTGGAAGCAGAAAGCCCTGGGGTCTGGCCCCGCTCCCAGGAGCATCCAGCTCCGCTTTCTAAGGGAACCGCGCTGACCCCTTCTCTTCCGTGTTTCTCACCTGGTCCGCCGGCGGCCCAGGGTCTGACTCTGCCCCCCGTTTCCCAGCCCTTCCCGTCCTCGCCGGGGAGGGGGAGCGGGCGGGCACCGTGCGAGCCCC
>NW_010559757.1:0-2254 GCF_000687285.1 Phaethon lepturus
TCAGGATTGTTCCCAGGGAGAGAATGGTTTCATTCATTTCACACCACAGGTGGTCCTGGCCTGCCTGCAAGAGCTCTTTTCCCAGCACCACCCCTTTCCTCCTGAGTCCCAAATGCCGTATTTTACTCTGCAGAGTTTGTTCAATGTGTTTCTGTCACTTAGCTAGCCCGGCCACTCTTCCTGCTTGCAGCCCTCTCCGCCTTCTTTTGGTCCCGTTCTTCCCTGGAGCACCAGAAAAAGTTGGGCTTCGTGACAATAACATTTGCTCCCATTGTCCCACTCTTGGGGCATTTCCTGGTGCCAGTGGAAGCAAAGCAGTGGGGAAACAGCCCTGCTTTTTTTTCAGGTGCATTTCAGGGCGATGAGATCCAAGCAACACGGTCTGCAGTGTGGTGGCAGGCAGGGAATACTGGGACCTTACGATGCACTTACAGCTCCAACACCTCCTACATTTACGTGGCCTGGTATCGGCACCGTCCCCGTGGACCCCTGCAGTACTTGCTGCAGAGCAAGGGCCGGGGAGGTTCGTACAGCCACGGAACGCAGTGTGTCCTCAAGAGGTTTTCCTGCCGGGCTGACAAGAGCTCTGGCACTCCGATGATCGCCGGGCTGGAGCTGGGGAACAGTGCACTGTATTACTGCACCCCGGCAGGGACCACGGGGAAGGACAGCCAATTCCTCCTCTCCTGCTCTCTCCTCCTGCATGTTCACCGGGGTCACAGCTTATCTCAGGGGCAAGTCAGTGCGTGGGCTGTACCTGGGGTGAGAGAGAGGCAGGTCTCATCAAGGCTGGGTGCTGTCAGTGGTCCAGAGATGTGGGAAAACTGAGCACAGCAGATGCATGGGCAGAGAGGAGCTGAGGAGAAGTGAGCAGGAGCTGCACTGGCTGTGTGGGATCCTGCGCGCACGAGATCATTGCCCACCCCAGCTAAATGGATAGGGGTGGTGGAGGAATATGAGGGTGCAACAAAGAGGAACGTTCTTGTCTCCAGGGGTTACGGGTGCCCTTTCTCAAGTGCAGGCAGAGGCCTCTGGCCCCGCGGTAGGGAAGGTCTCGGAGTCTCTCACGCTTACCTGCCACTCTGGTGTAGCCATCAGTGACAGCAGCTACACCTGGGATTGGATCTGTCAGACTCCTGGCAGAGAGTCGCAGCATTTAGTGTTGCGGTATCCTGTCACGGGACTCGAGCACGTTGCTTCGTCCTTCCAGACCCGAGGCACCAGCTCTGCAGACCCCTCCAGGAACCAGCTGTCGCTGGAAGTGCTCTTGCCAGCAGCTGCAGACACAGCCACCTATTTCTGCAGCACCAGAGAGCTGGGAAAGGGCACAGCGCGTGAAACACGGGCAAGGTCAGGGCAGAACTGGAAGGAGGGGGCTTAAATCCAGCCAGGTCTTTTGGAGTGGTCTGCAAGAAGGCTGCTCAGGAGTAGTCTGGGCTGGCTTTTCCCAGAAACAGGCACAGAGGTGCTGCAGCCAAAACAGCAGCAGCAGCAGCAGTCTCCCACAAGCACACACAAAACCAAGAACATGTTGTTAACCCTCTTCCTTCTCAGTCTGTCTCACAGGCAGAAAGCATGAGGGAAAGAGCTTTTTTAGGGAGAAGCACAGTGAGCACTGAAGAAATAAAAATTTGAATTTGGAAAGCCAGAGTTGAATTGGGTTTTGAAACTTCATGGAGACCCAGAGTGGTGTGAGAGCAGGAGCTGAGCTGCAGAGCAGCATAGTTTCCCCCAGAAATTATGTACATTCTCTTTGTTTTGTGGTTATTGTTGGCTCCATGTGCGTATATGCTCATGTGTGTAGATGGAAGGCCAGCACGGATTGTTGTGGGGGACCCCAACAAGGAAGGATATGGACGGTGCCCTTGCGCCTGAATAACACTCGAGCCCTATGTTGTTTTGCAGGCCGTAGGGAACCCAGCGTGTCCTACCATGTCCCCAAGTGGCCCTGGGGCACCCTCCATCACTGTGGCCCTGCATCCCTCTGCTGCTTTTCCCAGCTGCAAGCCTCTGCTTTCACTGGGTTCCTCTACCCTCTGCAAGTCCCTTTCCCACCCCTGTCCTGGGGATGCCCTCCCCAAGGGGCTGGAGCACCCAGCGAAAGAGAGAGGAGGGGAAGGATTCAGGCAGCCTGTGGAGGGGCAGTATGGAGGGCCACTGTGGAGTGGGCAGTGCTGCCCAAAATGGTAGGACGTGTCTAGAGGGTGACACTGTGTCAGGGCTCAGTCCCTGGAGGGGTCCCATCCTGTGGCTG
>NW_010559757.1:2282-7355 GCF_000687285.1 Phaethon lepturus
CGGGGTTCCGGCTGAGTAGGAGGAGAAAGAAAAAGGGAGTGTCCCTGCTCTGCTGAGGAGGCCCAACAGCCTGCTCCCTGCCGAGTCCGGCACACATGAGCTTTGGGGTGTGAGCTGGGTAGCTTCAGCCTGCACATCTGCCCCAGAGATTCAGCGCCAAGCATATCTCGCCAGATCTCACCTGCCCCTTGCTGCCTTTGCTGCCTCGGGGCTCTGGGTGCTCTTTGACAGGAAGAGGCAGCTGGAGAAATGTCGGTACAAGGGAGTGAGTGGAGGACAAGGGTTCTGGTCCAGAACGGAGGGAGCAGGGTGGGGAGCACATATGCCTAGGGGTGCCCTGTCCAAGCGGAGCTGGGCTCAGGGGGGTCCCAGTGCAGGGGCAGCAGCTCAGCAGCACCAAGGGACATGGAACCACTGGGAGGACAACCTGCCACCCACAGGGCCAGCTCCAAAGTCCCAGCAGCATCCTGCAGTCCTGCCGCAGAAGAAGGTCGAAGGTGGCTCTAGAGCAACACGTCACCTTTTGCCCAACAGAGGTTTTCCTGCCTAACGAGCGTGCTGGTATTGCACACTGAATGGTGAGAGACACCCAGGAGTGCGCCAACAGCTTCTGATCCACAGCTGCTTCTGCTCCTCCACCCGCCACCACTCACGTTCACTGTCGTCATAGGCTGAGGGAGCGGCTATAGGAGGCACTAGGACTGACTGCAGTCACAGAGGCACAGGTAGGGAAGATGTGGGCAGAACTGTTCTGCAGGCAGAGAGGAGCTGGAGAGAGGTGAGACAGAGCGGGCCGGGCCATGTGGACTGCCATGTGCTTGGGGTTATTGCCCATCATAGGTAAGAGAAAGGAAGGGGTGATGCCCCAGCCAGAGCTGAGCACGGCCCTGTGCTCTGCACAGCCCTGTGGAGCTGCGCTGACTGCTTGCAGCCTGACCTGTCCCCCAGCTCTACCTCTCCACGCATCCCTGCACAGCACAGTGGGAGCAGCCCTCCTTCTCTTCTAGCCATGAATTAGGCACCTCTGTCCAGCCTGCCTCCTCTGCAGTGTGGGGACAGGCAGGGCACCTACCTGCTGCACTCACATCTTGGGGCCGCATGCTTTGCACTTGGATGGGACGCTCTGCTCCTGGGGTAGCACATCGTGCAAAGACCAGGTTGAGGATGGCAGCACAGCGTCCAAGTCCCACTTGCCTGTGAGAGGTCCTTGTCATAGAATCATAGACTCATAGAATATTTTGCCTTGGAAGGGATTCTTTAAGGCCATCTAGTCCAACCCTCCTGCAATCAGCAGGGACATCTTCAACTAGATCAGGGTGCTCAGAGCCCCGGCCAACCTGACCTGGAGTGTATCCAGGGATGGGGCATCTATCACATCTCTGGGCAACCTGGGCCAGGGTTTCACCACCCTCGTTGTCAAAAATTTATTCCTTATATCTAGTCTAAATCTGCACTCTTTTAGTTTAAAACTGTTACCCCTTGTCCTACCACAACAGGCCCTGCTAAACAGTCTGTCCCCATCTTTCTTATCAGCTCCCTTTAAGTCCTGGCAGCTGCAGTAAGGTCTCCCCGGAGCCTTCTCTGCTCCAGGCTGAACAACCCCAGCTCTCCCAGCCTGGCCTCACAGCAGAGCTGTTCCAGCCCTCTGAACATTTTCGTCACCCTCCGCTGGCCCCGCTCCAACAGGTCCATGTCTTTCCTGTGCTGAGGGCTCCAGAGCTGGACACAGCCCTGCCGGTGGGGTCTCACCAGTGCGGAGCAGAGGGGCAGAATCCCCTCCCTGGACCTGCTGGCCATCTCTGTGCTTGCAGGACATTTTCAGGGACAGGAAATTAGGTTCCTCACCATCCCAGCTTGGCAAGAAACAAGGGGATTTGCCCTCCATGGTGCATAAATTTCCTGCTTCAAATGGGAAAAGAAGGAAAAGTTCCCTGTCTGACGGAGAAAAGGAGGCAGGGAAACGTCGTGTCTCCTTCCTCATGAGCCCTGATTCCTGGTACCAGCTCTATTCCTCTGCCCAGCTTGGTCAGCTGCTTTCAGAGGGACCGATTTAGTCCTCCCACTGGTCCAGTGCCATCGCAATGCCACCACCAGTGTTACTCTGCCCTTTGCTGAATCTTGGAATGATCATGGCTTGTTCTCGCTCTGCAGCAGTCACTGGCCAGGTGGCCTTGGAGCAAGACATCAGGGAACTGTCCGTGCAAGAGGGAGATGGAGTCACCTTTGAGTGCAGCATGAGTGGAGACAGTATGAGCAGCTACTACATGTTCTGGTACCGGCAGGGGCCACGTGGCTCTCTGCACTGGATTTACCAGGAGGGTGATGCATATGGAGAAGGTTTCCAGGATCGCTTTAAAGGATCAGTGGAGAGTTCCCGGAACAGATTCTCACTGCAGATGCAAGCAGCAAAGCAAAGGGATGAAGCAGTGTATTACTGTGGTGCTAGGCTCACCCTGGAGCAGCTCTGTGGCAGAGTGGGCCAAAACCCAACTGACAAAGATTACAGACTTCTCAGCATTTCTTTCTAGCAGCCACTAACCACACACTGGTGTCACACAATTGCAGGTGCAGGAAACGGACCTTTGGCATGCTTGCAGTAACAGGCAGTGAAGGGAAGTGTCGTTGACGGGCTGATACCATTTATGATGCAGGAAGATCTATTGTGGGAACCTCAGAGGCTGTCTGGTGAAGTGCAGGTTATTGCACATTGCCTGGGCTCGTGTTCAACATGGCCCAGTTTTTGCTCCCTGGCCTGGGTGTAGCGCTACGGGGTCATGGAGACGCAGTGCGGTAGCTTACAGGAGTACCACGGTGGATGGAGCCAGGCTGTTTAGGAAAGACAGAGGGCAGATCAGCATGGGTGACATTGTGGGGGGTGGCTACTACAGATCACCTGATCAGGAAGAAGAAGTAGACCAGGTGTGGTGGGTTGACCTTGGCTGGCCACCAGGTGCCCACCAAACCACTCCATCAGTCCCCCTCCTCAACTGGATAGGGCGGAAAGACACAATGAAAGGCTCATGGGTCGAGATAAGGACAGGGAGGTGACCCAGCCATTGCTGTCACAGGCCAAACCGGCTCGACTTGGGGGAAGTTAATTTAACTTACTGCCAATCAAATCAGAGTAGGATAATGGGAAATACGAGCAAATCTGAAAACACTGACTCCTTGCTCATTGGGATGGACTGCTCTTGAGCTCAGCACTGGAGAGACTGTGGGCTACTGCATCCAGTCCTGGGCTCCCCAGGACGGGAAAGACATGGCCAAACTAGAGCAAATGCACTGAAAGGCCATGAAGATGAGGAAGGGAGCACCGGGCATACAGGGAGAGCCTGAGAGAACTGCGTTGTTTTAGTGCAGAGAAGAAAATGCTGTGGGGGGATTTGTCACTGTGTGTAAATTCCTGAGACTGTGCAGTCCCATTCTTGGTGGCATTCAGAACTGAACTGGACAAGGTTGTGGGCAGCCTACCATCCCTAACTCCAGTACGCAGCTAAGACCCACACAGCTGCTCGCTTAGTCACCCGCAGTGAGATAGCAGAGAGAATCAGAAGTGTAAAAGTGAGAAGACTTGTGCGTTGAGATAAAGAGAGTTTAGTAAGTAAAGCCAAAGCTGCACGCACAAACCAAGCAAAAATAATAAATTCATTCCCTACTTCCCAGTGGCAGGCAGATGTTTACCGTTTCCAGGAAAGCAGGCCTTCCTTACACGTAACAGTTACTTGGGAATCACAAATGTTGTAACTCCGAATATCCTTCTTTCTTCCTTCTTTCCCACACCTTTTATTGCTTCACACAACGTCATGCAGTATGGAATATCCCTTTGGCCGGCTGGCGTCAGCTGTACAGGTGGTGGGGCAATATAAGAAAGAGAGAAGGCCTTGACGCTGTGTAAGCACTCTTCAGCAATAGCTAAAACATGGGTGTGTTATCAACATGGGGATGGTCACAAAACATAGCAGCTGCCCATACAAGGCTGCTAAGAAGAAAGTTAACTCCACCCCAGCCGCACCCAGAGCACCTACTCTAGTTGACCTGGCTTTGAGCAGGAGCATTAAACTAGACCTTTTCCAGAGGTCGAGGACAACCTCAATTCATCTACCATCCTGTGAGCAAAACTGGCTCCTCCTTTCCTGCTGCGCTTTTTATTGCCCTTTCTGGGCAGCCTGAAAAGACAGCGTCAGGCCTGATGGCCAGCCAGAGATTCCAAGAGGCTGGAAATGCTTTGGGAGTACTCTTGAGTCCTGACTGGGGGGAAGACCTCTGATCTCTCCTCCTTACCTCATGTGCTGCCGTGTATCCCCTGCAATCCTGCGGCAGTGGACTCTGAGTGGCTGAGAGTGGGGAGGGAGAGCCTCTATCAATCTTTTCCTGATGGAATTGCCTCCCCTGCGCTCTGAGCAGGAGCACTGCCCCCAGCAACAAGCTACAGCCAGCAGTAGGCCTCTCGGGCTGCAGGAAGCAGCCAGTCAACTGGTCAAATGGGGATGCATGTTATTCCCCATCCTTCCAAAGCCAGGCTCTGAGTTAGTGCACATAGTTGTACAACCCTGCCACATGTGCAAGCACCTGTGTTTACAACCTCAGAAAAGAAGAACAGCGCACAGTAATTTCTAACAGAAGGCCAGACCCCATAAAAGCAGCAGAGCGCAGTAATACAGCAAACCCTGCTGACCAGCTCCCCTGACTCTTCTGGGTGCTATGTTTTCACCCACCCACACTACTTTTGTATCAATCACGTGCATACTCCTCTCTTGAGCTCCAGCTTTGAAACTTGTGGCCGAAAAAGGAAAGTGAGTTTTCCTCAACACTCCTGCAGAAAGCTGTTTCTGGAGGTCATCAGGGGAGCGGCCAAGTCTGAGCTTCCGTTTTCCCCTTTGCCCTGGCACGTATCACGCGCAAGGACGTGACTGTGCCTGTGACTTTTCACAGAATCACAGGCAGGTTGAAGCTGGAGGGCACCTGAGGAGGTCATCTGGTCCAAGCCCCCTGCTGAGGCAGGGCCACCGAGAGCCAGTTGCCCAGGACCATCTCCAGGCAGCTTGTGAGCATTCTCCAAGCACGGAGACTCCA
>NW_010559758.1:0-752 GCF_000687285.1 Phaethon lepturus
CGAACACGATTTAGGAGGAGCTATCCCCCATTTTCCTGGCACGGTGAATAAAGAATGCCTGCCTTTTAACACTACATTGGTGTTACGAGGTTTATTCCCGATTTCGGTGACACGCTGAAGCTTGGTACCAGGGGGGTGCCTTGCCAAGTGTGAGAACCAGGTGTAGGCATAGGTAACAATTGGCAAAATGGGCTCAAACCAATCCATGATTCCTCCCTGTAGCCCTTAGGGGTATATTTTGAAGAACTGGCATAAATTTGGGGGAGATCCAATGACTAAAGATAAAAAAATTATTGTGATCACTGGTGACTAAATTACAAAGTGTATGATGGCTGGAAAACATTTTTTTACAATTTAATATTATACTGCAGTTAATGTTGTTTTGTTGTCGACTTGGGAAAATGTGATGAAGTTTTGTATGTTGATGCTTTTATGACTCTATACAGAAATCCTGATATTCAGAAAAATGTAAACTAACAACTGACCTAATGATGTATACAGCTTCTGATTATTTAAAAAAAAAAAAGGGATTGTAGCATAGGCTATGATAATAAAAATCCAGAGAGACAAGAGCAGGAGGATATGCAGTTCTGCAATTGTTAGTCCCAACAGCCCCACCTTCCACCTTTAACAGTGGTGGGACTGGGAGGATTGCCTGTTGTTGTACATGTCCCGTTCCCTACCTCTGACCTGTTAAACTAGAAACAATCTGTTGGTTTAGAGAGAGAAAATCCTGAAAGAATGCACCAACT
>NW_010559759.1:0-14759 GCF_000687285.1 Phaethon lepturus
GCGCTGGATTAATGGTTGGACTTGATCTTAACCTTTCTCAACCTTACTGATTCTGTGAATCTGTTTAAAAGTACTTGCGCTCTTAAGGACATGGTTGTGCAAGTCCCTTGAGCTATGGCACTGTTTTATAAAACACTGCTAGCCAATGACACCTGTCCCCTTAAATGCCACCATGGCCATCAAACCAGGAGCTTCAGAAGCATCTTCAATCCTAGAGCATGACCCAAGGGACACAGAGATAGTGTGTTCTCAATGAAGTGGCACAGACAGGGCCCTGGAGCTTGTACCTACCAGAGGGTTACAGTCAGGGGGCAGCAAGAACGGGATTGCCCCACAAGTCAGCAGTCAGGGGTGACCCCAGCACAGACCATGCCCTCACCAACGAGGTACGATCCCACAAGGGCTGAGCACAGCAGGTAGAGCCAGGGGTTGTAGCGGGGACCATCAACAGCCCCCAACACAAGTGATGATCCAGGGCCAGAGTCCACCCAGAGGCTCCAGCCAGAAGCAAAAGGAGACGGATATGGAGACAGGGCTGGAGACAAGCTGTGACATACAACTGAGGGGTCCATCCAGGATACAAGCTAACTACCGAGTAGTTAGCTTGGTCCATTGGGGAGGCAGGGCTGGAGAGAGGCACATCTACAACATAGCTCAGGATGGGATTAGGTGCCTATTCCTGACCTTATAGAGAGCCTCTGGGCAGAAGATGTGTGGGTAAGTGTCTCAAGTGAGGCCAGTTGGGGCCATTAAAGGCCTATCAGTGCCCTTGAGGCACTGACAGTTACCTCACATGGCTGTAATTCCAGTATGGGGCATTTCCCTGTGTTATAGGAAGATGTCTCGTCAAAGAGCAAGAGCAAGCCAGAAGGACAGCAGCACAACCAGGAAGCACAAGCCATCAACCTGGCTCTCCTTGTTCATAAGGACTAAGCACATGTGCCCAGAGAGGCCGAATCCCATTTGCAAGAAATCATTAAACGTTGTACTGAGACCAGCTGATATTAGTAAGGCCTCACAATCCCTGTTGTTGACAACTCATTCGCATAATTCATGGCTGCCTCCAATTATCTGTGGGAGATTTGAAAGCCGGACTCTCAGCCTGTGAAGGAGGTTCCACATGGGCAGGCGCTTAATGAACAGATTGGATTATAAACACTAGCTAATCTTTCCCACATGTACACCTGAAGAATATCACAAGTGACAGCTGTTTAAATTTCCAAGGAAATTAATGATTCCTAAAGAGGCAAGGCTTATCAAGGCTTTGACTGGGCCTGATAACGGACAGCCACCAAGGGGCAAATTGTTTATAATAGTCTATAAGTGCCTCATTCTATGGGTTCATCTTGGAAACTTTTATTGACATGGTCCCTTTTATTAATGTTTGTGCTGGCAAAGATGAGAACAGCTTTGTTCAATCTACTGATGATATTAGGCTACTAAGGCCCCTAATGAGCATCTCATATCTTCAGGTCACAGTCAGTTTAAAATGATTGGTACTGGGGCCAGGATACCATGTGCTCAGCTGAACCCTATGAGATGACTGCATTGTGCCTGCCCCATGCAGAGCTCACATCTTTGCAGGGCCCATCTGTGAGACTGCTAAAACATTAACTTGTGTGTGGTGGGTCATATGCTGCATTCACTGTCTTGAGATTCGGGGGTGAGGGGGCAGGGGTGGGAAAGAGGGCAATCCAGGTTTAGCATGAGACTATAACCAACCTTTTCTAATAGACCACATACGGAAAAAGAAAGCCCCTTTCTCTGTCCACTTTTGCAGAAAGCCTGTACCTTTACATTAGGACCCAAAACCTCTGTCAGTCGCCCTGGTGTTCCTCCTTCCCCATGGAGTACATGGCAGGCCACATTCTCGTTTCCAAGGGGACTTTTCAGAGCCTGGTTCTATTTCAAAGAAGGCATCGTGAAAAAAAGCATCCATGCTGGCTCGTGAAAATGGCAACATGGAAAGATCTTTGTTAAACTTGGGTCAAGAAAAAGGAATTAACTCCTTTTTATTCTATTATGCTATTTATTATTAGCAAGTCATTCTCCTCAAGCTACAAGTAATTTCCATGCAGAACTGGGTAGCTATGGGATTATTTTAAAGTTCAAACTTCTCTTCCTGGTCAATGTGCATTTCAGAAAGGAGCATGGAATTAATTTAAATTCAAGACTACAGACAAAACAAATGGCTCACAAACAGTTTATAAATGTTTTCTTGCATAAGAATAACTGATGATGATCCATCACTGAGCTCACTGCTGAAGTGTCTGGCCACAGCAGGGGACCTATTCCTCCTGCCACGTTAGTGTAAACCAGAACTGGTTGAAACGAATGGATGAAGGTGATGGTTAAAGTCAGGCTAAAAAGCCAGTGGAACTGGAAGGAGTCTGACTTCTGTTTTATCTAAACCCATGCTAATATTACTGTCTGACACGTTGCACTCAAGCCAATTATGTCTGTCTGTCATATATTCTGCAAATCGGCTCTTTCCCAGTTTATAGTCATATAATTGCACTGACTTTGCTTGGTGAAGGTCAGGTCCAGTATTTGCAGCTTTAAATTTCTCTGTCATTCATCATCAAAATTAGTTGTGGGCTTCACCTCAAGAATATTGGAGCTTTCAATGACTGGATAAACCATTTCTGTATGCATTATTTCTTGTGCTTTCTCTGACTAGCATGGCATTTCTCCTGAGAATAAATATGAGAGAGAAGTAAATCACTGACCTTATGATTGGATTAATAAATAATGGATATTTTAAAATGCAATTTCAGGCAAAAGATTATCTATGTCCTCCCAGTGCGCATGCATACGCACACACATACATCATTTCCTCAGTTTTATTTTAGGATCTTGCATGATTGGGCTTTTTAATTCAGATGCTGCATATCTGTCACAGAGAGTGTTCTATTATAACCATAACAATGTCATATAATATTAAGAAAGGAACTCAGTTTGTAGGACATTTGGAATCTTTGTTAGTTACGATTCAAGCCTGTTTGCTGTCATGAGGCAAAGAAACCAAAAACAGCTAGCCTAAGCAGGAGATGTTGCTAGCAGGTAATAGGACTGCCATGGTCAAATTGACTGTTTAGTAACTTTGTGCTGGATTTCTAACAAAATCAAATTCTTGAACAGTGTAGGCAAGGATATGGCTGTTCACTTGTCTGGTTCATTTGAAGTTTTATATTTTGCTAAGGGTATTTCTGCTGCGGTACATGGGTCCCTCAGTGGCTAATACAATACTTTTTAATCAGCATTTAATGCTTCTTTCCTTAAATAACAAAGCAAGTGTAAAGTCATCCAAAATGAACGTATATGTGACACCCGTTGGTTTAAGGCAGACAAGGGGAGTGCTGAAGCCATGTGGAACAAATCAGACAGGACATTTCCTGAGCTGCGCTTTTCTTTTCCCATATTTCTTTCTTTCTCCTAATATCCCATGTTTTGTCTTGAACGAAGACCCTGACCCCTTCCCTGGCCCAGGGAGGCTGTGTCACCAGGAGCTGGAGAGAACAAGCTGACTGGTGGGAAAGGTATGGCAGAGACTCCCTGGCATGGCAGGCAAGAGAAGAAATGGGAAAAGGGAGAATTATTTCCTTCTCACCGTGGCTCTTGGTGAGAACAGCTTTGCCACTGTTATCAACGATACACCAGTTCTGTCTTAATGCAACTAGTTTTATAATACACTACACACCACTCCAGGAATTCCTTTCTGCTTTCAAGGACCACTGTTCCAATGCCTATGCCTGATTCTCAAGGTCAGACAGTTCTATGGCAGGGGAAGAAAAAAAAAAAAAAAGCAGTGACTACTACTCATGAATCCCATAGAGGGCATAGATCTGGGGGGAAAAAAAGTCAACAAAACCCTTTTCTTACAGGACTAAAAAACTGTTCAAAGGGGCCGAGGGAGAAATTACAAGACTATGTGCAACAGTGCCATCTGATGGGCTTACTCAAAAGGGTAAACAAGGTGACGAAGTAATCTGCTGTCCTGGCAAGGTACCCTCAGTCCTAAGCAAAATGACATGAACAATGCTGGGTTTGATTAAAAGAAGGTGCTGTCTGAGGAATTCTTATTTACATAGTTTTTTCCCATGAGCCTGTGTCAAACTACATTTTAAAATAAGGTTATGCGTTTTTTTGAAAAAGGCAATAGGGTTAAAATAATTTCCATGGTTGGATATTTGATTTAGTGCTGTGGAACATTTTGGTTGAGACACTACAGCAAATGAAACATACAGGTCATGTTAAATGCACTAACTACTGGGTAATAGACTCTCAAGTGAAATTTCAAAGCAGGAGGCAATGCAGGGGAGCTTGAGGGTCCAGAAGTCTCTCAGGAAAAGCTGATGTGTCATAGGGGCAGACTACATAGCTACCGAGCATGACAGAAAAGGAAAAGAAATATTATATAATTGATCTGCATTTATGTGTTGATATCTCTTTGACAGTGTAAACAACTGTGGGTTTCATCTTTGTAGGATACATTGCCTTTAAATAGTTGCTAGAAATTTGTAGGACCAAGTTAACATAGGGTTTTTTAAAAAATCGGATTGATTCTGCTCCAAGAACCCACGTAAATGACTTTGTTTTGAAGAATGAGGAGTGTTCATTCCCTGTTAAAATAAATGTAGAAATGAGGCTTCTGAGTTACAGTCATGACTTCTAACAGTTTGGCTAGACTGCCTTCTCCTAAGCCTCTTCTTCCTATAGGACATGAAGTTATTATGTCATTAATTTTGAAAAGATCGCTCTTCTTCGATCAATTCCAAATGTAAAAGTGACCTTTTAATTGATTTATATCTTCATTACTGTATTACAGCGTAGGTAAACAGACTAATTTCCCCAGGTCTGAATTCCTGTGAACACACAGAAGTGGACAGTAAAATGTATTTCATTTTCTGCAATGAAATAGCGAGAGCCATCCCTGGCCACAGAAACCGGTTCATGGCCCTATAATCTAAACAGGTTTTATCAATGAGCCAAGGGAAAACCTTAAATCATTATTTGTGTAATCTCTAAATAACACAAATACTGGAAATACATATAAATATCGGAAAGAAAAGACTTTTGAAACAGACCCTGATCATTTGGATTCAGATCAGTGTTATATTGTTCAGCATAGGTAAATTAAAAACTTGGAGAAAACGTAGTACATCTTTTTAGGACTTACTTTATCTTCAACAAGCAGTCTACTAACAATATTTGGAGGTTATGATAGATAATTAGTTGAATATTAACTGGCCTCTCTTGTATTTGTTTTCTTCAACAACTTCTTCCTAACTCTTAACTTTTACAAACAAAAATCCCCACATTTTTGTTTCCACAAATTGATTCGTCTCGGAAAGCAAAAGCAGTGCTGGCCCATTGTCATGCAAAAATAATTTTTTCTAGAGACAAAAAATTATATGAAAAATGTTGCTTTAGCTCTTGATTTTCTTTGGAGTTCTAACTCCTGTCTAGGAAATGTTCGTGGAGGAAAGCCCTGTTCAAACACCTGTCTCAGAGGGGGATTAGGTGGATGAGATACAGAATGCCAGGGTAGAAAAAAGGTTTGTGTTGAACCAGGAAAGGATTGTGTCATTTACGGCCGTTTGGAGGAGAGAAGGAAACGGGGAATGATGGCGGGGGCAGAGGAGGTGGGATTGGCGAGATGTAGGCATCTCACACATAAAGAAAGCACTTTTGGAAAACTGAAATTAAATATGCAAACACTATGGCTGTGACATCTTATTGTACTTGACATTTCCTGGATCCACCCACATCAGTGCTTGATATTAACGGGAGAACAATCAGTTCTATGCCAAAGGCTGTTATTAACCCTATTTCATAGCTCATTTCATAGCAGTGCCTGGAGATAGTACTGGTAGAGTATTTAGATTCTATAGTTTACACGTTGGCCTTTATTAAATCCAGGAGCTATTTTTCAGTAAGGCATAATTGAAAAACCCAGGTAACCAGGCTTTTTGTGTGGGTGTGTATTATCTGTGCAATTTAGTTATGCAACTAAAAAGGACCAAATCCAGATGTCCTCAGCTGACATAGCAGAGAGCGTGTCTGAGAAACACCAAAGCTTGCTGTGAGTGGAGCCACGCTGCTGTAGCAGGACTCCTTTCCCTCCGCACTAACCGCTTCACCAACACTCCTCTCTTCAGTCGGGTCGAGCTTTTTTTGGTTTTACATGGTTGTGTTTTTAGCTTCATGTTCTGAGGACAGGTAGGAAGCAAATATGCAGCCCCATATCTGTGCTTTTAACTACTTTTGTAGTTGATCCCAAAGTCCTCTGGGAGCCATTCTACAAGGAGTGATTGATATTTAAATTTATATTTACCAGTTAATCTTCTGTCTGGTGTCTCCTTTGTCAGTAAGTCAAGGCCTGGTTATAGGATAGAAGGCAAGATGGAAATGTGAACTCCAGCTAGTAACTTTGTCAGAGTGGCTCTAAACCTGCTAGATCAATAAAACCGGAGGCAAAGGCTCATAAATCTGTGTGTGTATAGCTGCCATAATCCAGCTCCTTCTGGGAGCCTGCATGTGGCCTCCAAATAGAGTTCCTGGCAGTTCATCTTTCTGATCTAGAGGTACATCTGTGATAAAGCAGATTTAACAGGGAAGACCTCACAGTGGAATAACATAAGCTGTATGTTTTCTTTCTTCCCTCTCACCAAAAAGCTAATATTCAGTTTCTCTCCTGTCCAAGTCACATTAACTTCCCATAACAGCAGTCACCCGTGACGGTCTCCAGGATTTTATTTCATGACAAATCGAGCTCCATGAACTAGAACACTTGCTTTTGGAGCTGACTGCAATGGATGCTGAAGGAGCCTCGAGCATTTGCACTTGGAAAGGGGCGAAGCTGTGTATTTATATTCTAGCTTTCTGCCTGCGTGTCTGAGTGTGTATGTGATCTAATGCCAAAGAAGAAAGTTCATCTATGAATTGCAACAGTAATGTAATGTGCAGTGCCTATGGAAAGGAAAGTTTCATTTATGGAGCATGAAACACAGTGATATCTGTAATCCTTCGTTTTGTTAACCAAGGGGAAAACAAATCTTGTGATTTTTTTGTTTGTGAAGCAGCAACATTTTCAGCAGTTTCTCAGTAGAAATATTTTACCTTGTACTATATTACCACTGATTTTTTTAAAATCCTATCATGTTAGTCCACTGGTTTAAAGAGAAGGCATTAGAATATTCTTTTAAGTTGTGTCCTTTTTTTACCTTTTCTAGTCATAAAAGCAATGATTCACTGCATACTTAGCATAAGTTCTACGGTTTCATGGGAGCATTCAAAACATGAAGAATTCTTATGAAATAGAGGCAGGAGTGAAAAAAATTAACAAGTTTTCAAATGCATCAGAAGCAAGAAGCATGGCAAAGAGTCAACAGATTCAGCTGTAAAAGAAGCTTTCCAGAAAGATAAGGCCATTAAAGAAAAGCTAAATTAAATCTTTATTTAGTAAGGGAGGTTTCCACCACAGCCTTTCTTTACAGAGGGCTGAGTCTGATGGGCTGTTTCAAATTGCAGTGTCAGAAGAGATTTTTGAATAAAATTTATAAAATGAGAAGTAGGAAATCAGAAGGGCCAGATGGTGTTCACCTGGGCTTTCTGAAGGAACGCACGTACCAATGTGAAAATGTTATGTGTAATCTGTCGCTTAAAATCAATCTCAATCTCATTCCTAGAGAAACAGAAAGCAACAAATGTCACAGCATTTTTAAGCCATCAGGGAAGATTTGGGGAACTGTAGATCAATAAGTCTCACTTCCATATAGGGGAAACTATGGAAATGATAATAAAATCTAGATTTAGTAGCCACATGGAAGGATTTGATTTAGAAAGGAAGAGTCAAAACTGCTTTTCTGGATGAAAGTCGCAGCTCAGATGTTAACTGTTTCTTCAGAGTAATTAGTGAGCATGCAGACAGCTTTCCAGAAGTGTCTGTTCTGTGTTTCAGGCACAAGGAGTAGAGGGGAAAACTTCCGTAAACCACTGGATGAATTTGTGCTGAGTGCTGCACTCAGGTCTAACCCTTGAACATCAAAGTGTATAGTAGTCTTAAAAAATGTACAGAAAAAGAAGTCATGTTAGCACAGCAAAGCTATGAAGAGAGAACAGCCATCTTCTGATATTGCAACATCACTGGGAGTCAACGGATTAATTTTATTTGAAAAAGCAAATTTGGATTACTGATGTCAGGAAAAGAAGAATCTTTAAAGTCTTTTAAAGATGTCATTGACCATACATGCAAGCCTACAGATCAATAAATTGCCATCTGTTTCAATCTTTCATTGTGTTTATACTTAAAACAGAGTCATCAGAATAAAAAATATCCCCAGGATCTCCTGAGCTGTGAACAGGGGATGACTTTTCTTAGTGTAGCAAAAGGGCGACTGTTAAATGGAGCTTGAAGACAATTACTGAATATCTTCTGTGGAAAGAAAGGACAACAACTTTTCTCCAAATGAAGAGGAAATGAAAGTCTGAAGTAAAGCTCTGAAGCTTGGCAGAGTTAAAACTCCAGTGAGAATGGGTGATTTAACAAAAACTTTTATTCTACACCACTCTTAGCACTTGTTTCTAATATTTCCCTTCCCCTCCTTCGGGATTATCTTCTGGTTCTTGCAGGCACAAGGAACTGTATGTGAGGGTTTTGAGGGAGATGCTAAGCCAGGGAACAAGGAATGGGAGTGGGTGGATCCTTGTTAGTGCAAAGGAATTGATCCCGTGTGTGAAAGAAAAATACTTGTCTGCAGTGTAGGCAGTATCCGGGCAAGCCCAAAATTCCTAGGCCTGTTTCCCCAGTATTGAAAGATCATGCCAGTCATGGCCATATTTTCTAGGATGCTAAAATCCTGTGATCGATTTTCATGGAGCTCAAAAGTGTCTGTAGCTGCCGGGGGAATGGAATTATAGCACCCACCTTACTAAAAGGAACTAGATTTCTGGCAATACCAGGTGTGCTTGCTCTTTCTTTCCTTTGGTTTGTATTTGCATTTCTCTACACAGGTAAGGATCTATCTGTATAGTCTAGGATTTTATTTTTTTAAATGGTGTTATAACAAATATTTACAAATAATACTGTAATGAGCAATTTTAGAACCTCAGCCTGCCCTCCCTTTCCAACATTTCATCTGACCCCTTTTACAAACGTGTCTTTTAATCTATCCCAAGGCTAGTGACTATGACCATTACCTTTTAAAACAAATTTGCTCATGGCCAGTGTTTCAAAACCATAGATATGGCTATGTCTAAGAAGAACATAACGGACATATAAGCGCACAAGCACTCTTAACACCACATTACAAGAAGTATTTCTTCTTTCCCCTTTCTTGTGCACCTCCGTATATATGCTCCGTCCCGCCCGACACGTACAGCAATTACGCTGTAACTTTTCTCAGTCTTTCACTTCACACGAGGAGTCATTGCTGAGTGTTTTCTTAGCAAAAGGCAACGCAAGTAGCCTCTCGTCTTGATTAAAACTCTCCGACTTTTGGAATCTTCTGCTAAATTATATTTGCCATACAGGAAGGGTGTAGGAGGGAGGAAAAGAATTGAAAAACTCCAGCCTTGTGTCAATTATCAAGTGTTTTAAATTTAGAGATTTTCCCATAACTAGAAACTTAATCCACTTGTTTGTTGCCAGGGAAAACGGGTGAAGATGCCATTTCTAAAGTGTGTAAAGACTTTGTGGTTCATTTCACAATAATATTTGTTGAACTTTTGTGGCACATTTTCAGAGGAAGCAAGACGGGGCTGTGTTAGTCATGATTTGCTAAATAGTACATCCTAATCCTTCCTAGTTTTTGTTTATTCATGCCTTGCTGTGGGATTTACAGTGTTAGCTCATGGAAAGAAAAAGAAAATCCCAGCAGATAGAGGAATGCAGCCTTCCAGTCGTCTGCTCGGAGGCAGGTTGGGGTGTTTCTGTCGGGAGGGCTGGCTTCACTGCTGGCAGAAGCCCAAATGCGCAAGGTATGGGGAAAAGGAGCAGAAAGGTGGTCTGCTTCTCAGGCGCAGGCACGTGAGGCCCGGGAGACCCGGCTCTGCACACAAGATGACCTTGAAATCAGAGATACAGCCCAGTGAGGCAACACGGGCCCAGCTGTGCCTTTCTGAGAGCTGATCACAGCCCTGCCCGCCGCCTCTCATGGCCCAAGCTGCGGGCAGGTGGAGACCATCTCGCTTCGGGTACCCCGGGGCACCTCCAAGCAATGTCACGGTGAGGAAGAGGGTGCAAGCTCTGCTAGAAGCGTTCTCACCAGCTCTACCTCCTGCCTCGTGAGGTTGTTTCAAAGGCTGCTTTTACCCTCCACCTCTCCAGGCTGGGCTGACTGATGAAGGAGCTTCTCTTACTTTTTCTCACCTGTACCTAAACAGAATACGTTCGTTGTGAGAGGCCCTTTTGTGAGAGGAGGGTGTCTCTTCCTTATGTTGTTTCCTCTTGACTCTCACTGGCCATAACCTTGGCGGAGCTGGAGGAGGGTGCTGCGGCGCTGCTGTGGGTGGTGGAGCCCCCTCCCACCGGCGGGGAGCCGGCGCGGAGGGGTGGCCAACAAGGGAGCGAGTGTGTTGAAATCCTGCCCGCGCTTTTCCGGCCCAGGTGATCCTGTCAGTGACAGATCTGGTCTGAACCTCTGCCACCGCTGAGGAGGCTGAGGGCGGAAGGAGAGGAAAACCAAAGCCCGTGGCACATAATGAAGTCCTTCTGCGCTGAAAACTCATACTTGATATGCCATAGACAGAGATGCTGACAGCCACGATCTGTGCCTTGCAGGAAAAGGTTTATGAAGAGAAAATATGCTGCCTTTGCAAATGCTGGCACAGAGCTGGCGTGGGCCTGCGGAGCACCGGGTCTGTTCAGTGGTGACTCCCGCTAGAGAACTAAGGAAAAAATAATTTGGGGTTTTGGTTTTTTTACTTTAGTGCATAGTTCGCTATGCGTAGTGAACTCATAGTCGCCAAGTGTGTAGAACAAGGACCGCAGCATCCAAGAAGGCTGGATTTCTGTTCCTCAGCCTGTCATGGTCTGGATGGGTGAATTTATGCAAGTCTGCTCCGTTCTGGGCACCTTGGTTTCTTCATCTCAAGTCTTTGCAGCTCTCGGGAAGCTGAGTATCAAATATTGTTATTAACTTGATGCCGTTTTTAGTGTTGGTCAGTCTATCAGTCCTCAAGAAAAGTCACAGTTTTTACAAATCTCTCTAGTGAAAATGCATTTTCCTACACAAGTTACTGTGCAAATTATGTGGTGAGACTCCATACAAAAGACAAATGTGTGTTCTGTGGCTGATACACATGAGAGAAAGGACTCCAGCTGCTTCTTCCTGAGCTGCTTTGAAGCGACCGGGATAACAGGACTCAAGCCTGTGTATAATTCATTAGTTTAGACCTGACTGTACCTTGCAGATTTTGTTATGATCCATTAATTTTGGGGCATGTATTCTTGGTTATAACACAGGATTCTAACATAACTTTTGAGTTGCAGTAGAAACTTCTTTTGGCGTAACTGCTCCAGTACGTCGTGTGTCCGGTTCACACATTTTTATCAGTAGTCATTGCTAAGGTTATCTCACTTCATTATTTCTATTCACTTATTCTTCTAATATTGGCCTCAGATTTGCCAGCTTGTGAGCACAGGTTACACAATCTCGCTCTAGTTGGCATAATGTGAAGTAGCTATTCTGCCACTGCAAACTGCAATACAAGTATTTTCACCCAGAATTGGACAAGCAGAAACGATTCCCTTGAGACCCCAAAACCACGTTCAGCATTCGTACGGTACAAAGAGTGGTCAGGCACGTCCGTGTAATTTTGTCCCTCGTGTTCACCGTATTACCACAGGTTGACAATCAATCGCCCACACTGTGCTAGTGGCAGGGGGGACACCCCACACTGAGCTACCGCAGCTTTTCCCGGTCCAGGAATTCTCGGGATTTGCGTGGTGGGTTTGCCATGACAGACACATCCAGCTAACACATCCGCGGGTAGCTTGGCTGTATCAGCGTGGATTTATGTACAGCTACAGCTGTGTCTCCTGTGAGAGGAGCTGTGCCAGTTTGCAGCTGCAGATCTGCACCCCGTGCTATAATTAGGTATGTATTCCAAATGTAATTTTTTCCTTTTCCTTTTTCAAGTTCTCAAAATAATGTATTGAAATAATAGATTTCAGAGACAAAATTGTAAAAGAACACCCTCCCAGCTATGGTGGCACTTTCATTCTGCACGGCTCTCAGTGATTCCTCAGATTCCCCCCTTTTGTCTAGGCTTTTTTTATTTATTTAATATGTCAATAAGGCACAAGTATTTTTTCAAATTAAATGAGATCCAGAATGAAAGGTATAATTTTATACTTAGGAATGAGGAGCAGGATGGAATTATACTTTTATTAAAGCTAGAACTCGTTTTAGGTTGTTTGGACCACTGACAATTTTTGCAACAGCACAAGAAAGAAATTGAAATTTATATTGGATGCTATATTTAATGTAGATTTTTATTCTGTATACTAGTCTGAACATCACTTTATTCAGGTGATCAGAATAAGCAATAGAAATTGTTTGTTTTCAGCTCATTTTTGAAGTGGTGTTGCTTTAGAGATTAGAAACTAGAACAGATTTTTCTATTAACAACATTACATTCTTATAACGTAAAAGGCTAAATGCAGAGTAAACGCTAACTATAGAACCCTCTAGATTATATCTTAAAAGTGTAAGCAGTAAAAAAACCCCTCTCCTCTCAGCACTGCAACTTCGTATTGTATTCTCCAAAACATTGTCTTGCATAAATTATATGCCAAATCATGCTCTCCTCAACTTCATTGCTTCCATGACAAAAACCCAGGGCAATCTCCAAAACCGTGATCCTGTCTATTAAGACCATGATGCTGAAGTCTGTCATAATTTCTAATGTGAAGCCACTGATGGCCTGGCAGGCAAAACAGACAGCCCAGTTCTAGCTCTATGCCATTTATTTCAAGAGTTTTCCTTCCAGTTTCCTCTTGTGTGCAAAGCAAATTAGACACACTTACATAACAAAATTGCATTTCTGGATGAAAGCAGCAGTTCTGGGGTTTTCAGAGTTAACGTTGTCATGCTTCATTCGGGGTAGTAGAAAAATGTGCATAAAAACATTTGGGTAAGCATTCCCCATGTTTTGAGTCTTTTCTTACAACAAAACAAAGCCTGGAATGTTTTTGGGTAGCTGAAACTTGCACAGGCCCACGCACAAATTTTGAACTGTCTAGATTATATGATGGGCTGCCCTTCAGAGTGTAGGAGCTTAGGCTCTCTATTCAAAATTCAGATGCTTTTAGCCATGCCTTTTCTTTTCAAGATTATCTCACATTAATACCTTGCACTGTTGCTGCTAATTTGTGTTCTAATGAGAGGTAAAGAGTAGACGTAGTGGTGTAAGAACCACCTTGTACTTCTGTAGACACTATGTAAATTTTAATTATGACCGACCATCTCTATAGTGCAAAATGCGTCACTAAAAATATAGTAGCAAATTAAAATAATTTCTACATTAAAACAGTATCCAAAAATCATATCTCAGTCTCACGGGAATGTCATGGGCTAGCCAGTGCTACCTGAACCTACCTTCAGTTCAGCTGGGGAGCTCCCACCCGCTGATAGTCTGTCCTGCTTGGAAAGAATGCCCACAGGCATTTGCAAATCTAGACCTGACTCCAGAAGTATGAATACAAGAGGGAAGGTTATTATTTTGCTAACTAGATCAGAATATCAGATTCGTGTCTACATTTACGACAATACGTTGTTGCACAAAGTTTTCGTTTTGGAAAACAGGCGAATAGTTGCCAAGCTGGAAAGAGAGACAGAAAGTGGCACCACAAGTATGCCTTTATTATCTTTTCCTTGAAGCATTCCTACCATCCAGATGTTTCTGGTGACATCTGTCTTTGCTCAGTGGACACGTGTCATTGCACAGTCCCATCACCTTATGCTGAGTAATTGAAAAAAACAACATATACTCAGCTCAGCAACACCCTGTTTACAGGAGAAAAGCTTTAATTTCAGCACTTTCAACTTGGAGTGCTATTTGGAAACATTTAGCTCATAAAAAGTCTTACGGTTCATGCTTTGACCTCATCATGACCTGAACATTTTGTTAACAAAGTACCCTGTTAATGTTTTGACCAAAAGAACTAATGTACTTGTGGCCGGTTGTGTTGCCAAAGTGGTGCTTGCTCCTAAAAAGGGAAAGTTTTAATTCTATTTTCAAAAGCAATGTCTTACGCCTAACTATATATGGAAATGTCATCAATCAGTCCTGGAAACAGAGCGCGCACTGCAGTGCGTTATAGTAGCTCGTGTTTCTGCGTTCGGTGTAACAAATCTCACGATACCGTAGCCCACGGTGGAAGTCTTTTGCTATGTCCATTTTCCCTCTACTATCTTGAGTAGATGTGAATATAACTTTTGTTTTAATCACCAGCAGTGAAGTATAAAGTAACAAGCTAATCAAAAGAGGGTATAATAAAATTCGTAGATGCGTAGCCACTCACAATTATATTTACAACAGAATTCTTTGACGAAGGTGGTTTTGCACCATTCTGGGTGGAACGTTCTGCTGTTGGGTCTTTTTTGATGTAACAAACAATAATATAGCTGAAAAATGGATTCTAAACATTTTTATCAGTGCCCTATTAATACCCACCATAGGGCTTCAGCAACTGAAAGCCATCTCCTCACTTAAAGAGGTACATTGTTTGCGCATTAGATCTACCAGGAATG
>NW_010559759.1:14790-27149 GCF_000687285.1 Phaethon lepturus
AGTTGGTGTTTCTGAAGGAGGCAGTGAGCTCAGAGTCTTTGTTCTTCCTCTTCATAAATCAGATCTCAAGAAATCCCTGACTGATAAATTCAGTAGCAATGGAAGTAGCAATCACATGGAAATACTAGGATAGTAAAGAAAACCGGTAGTTAAGAAAGGTTGTATTAGACGAATCAAAATTGAACCCTGAATAAAAACAAGGTGCATTGGGAAGTACTGGGTTTGCAGTTATCATTTACTAGCCACTTAACTGTATTTCATCTATATCTTTTAACATTGGTTAAAGATTATGTCAAGATTAGGAAATAATATATACTGTGTATATTTTAAAATAGTCATATTAACTCTTTTTTTTGTGTGGAGCACATGGAACATTTTGAGTTCGTTTTTTTTTAACTGTTACTCATCTAACTTCCTACTATCTCCATCATATTGGAATAACAAGCATTTCTAGGTCTTTTCAGAAGTGCATTTTAGGAACTCAAATAAAAGCAGTTGCAGTTGATTGGGTTAGTATGCAAAAGGAGGTTCTGCAAGTCCCTAGTAGAAGGGTTGTCGTGAAAGAAAATATCAAGTAAATAGAAAGTAAATAGATAGGAAGTAGAAAAAAAACGTGGAAGAGGATAATAAATGGAAGATTTTGTGGCTTCTTAAAATATTTCCAGCTACATGTAGGACTGCAGAGACCTTGTCAAAATTACTAATCAACATGATGTAAGTGTGTAGGATAAAATCTATTTTGTTGGTGAGGAAAAGAAGACTATTGTAACTTACTTAGCTACAGTATATTGTTTCTGACACATCGTCAGCATGTTCTTATTAATACAGAGGCTGAGCATTATTTCACTTCCAAGCAGACTTCAGTTTTATAGTAGTCTGCAAACCATGCAGTTATTTTTTGTTTTGGGGTTCAAACTCTACTTAATGTCAGAGTAAAAGTGACAGATGAGCAGAAAGACAGAAACCCTCCACAGAGCACTAACTATTGAGCACAGATTCCTAAATCTAGCATATTTTAGGTAGGAAGCCTGATGATCTATAAGGGGCAGTTCACCTTTTTAGAAAGCACGATGCACAGTTAGAGGGACTTACTTGGAAAAGTCTTTACACACATTTACCCATTCCTCGAAGAGATTGTACTATATGTTTCAGAAAGTTCAGCTAATTAAAATGTTTATATTAAAGACAGAATGGCCTGAGAAACAGTAGGCAGATGCAAAGCTTTAGGAGAACAATTAAATGTGTTTTAGATTTAAGTCAATCTCTGTTAGCCAGGGTTTGGGGGAAATCTCCTTCAGCGAGCATATTTTTATGAACAGTCTAGGTGATGGAAAACAGAAAGTCCTTATTAAATTTGCAAACAATAGGAAATGTGGAGCTTCAGACATGCCAAAGAGCTCAGAGTGATCCTGAAAACTGAAGTTACATGAAACAAACAGGATGGTATTCAACAAGGAAGAATGCAAAGTACTACACTTAGCCAGGAGGAATCGGCTTCTCAGGCGCAGGATGGGGAACAACTGGTTAGGTGGACATGGACGGAAGAGGATCCCAGGTTTATAAAGCACTGCTGGCTGAGTATAAATCAGCCATGTCATCCTGCTCAGGAATGGCCAAACACTAAGCTAGGACTTATAAACAAGAGAAAAGGCATGCAGCGGCTCCTGTTCTACTCAGAAAATAAAACCTGATGTTCTGCTGTAGCCAGTTGTGGTGCCTCCTCATCTCAGTCCACTCTAGCTCTATTTTCTAGGATGATTGTTACTCCAGACTTTGCAATACTGCCTTCAGAGGACGTGGAGCCAGCCGCCAGTGGGGATGACGTGCTGGATGAGCAGGGCTTCTGTGGTTCCTCCTTCCTCCGCGGCTCTGCTGGACGCGGTGCTCCACGTAGGGGACTGGGCTGCTCGTTTTGCGTAGCTTTTTTTCCCATTTTCATCTGAGGAGGTGGGCCCGAGCCTCAGATCTGACAATAGCTCTGAAACGTTTCCGTTCCTAATTTCTCCCGAACTCTAGGCTCACCTCCAACTCCTTCAGATAGGAAAATGTTATACCACATTTGCATTGTCTTCACCTCGGCCGTTCAGCAGCACCGCCAGGACAAACATCCGAGGGACGGAAGGGAAGACAGGGGAAGGGGCAAAAGGTCGGGTCTCCGAGTATTGCACATAACTCATTGAGGGGAATGAAGAACTTTTACGTTCATAATTCTACTTGAGTTCAGGCCAGTCAGTAAACATCCTTATTCTGAAAAATATGTTGCTCAGCTATTGAAATCTCACATTTTGTTCTGTCGGCTTTTAAAACCCTTTCTTAGATTTTGTTTTTCGAATCCGTTTCTGACGAGAATGAAGACATTTTCTTGTTCCAAATTCAGTTTTCTTTATTCTGTAAACTGTATGCCCTTCAGAAAGCAGAAACTGGCTAGTCACAAATGAATTATCATAGACTGCATGGGGAAGGGCTTCGTGAGGAAAAGCAGTCACTGCTGAAGCCCAGTATTCCCTTTTGCCTACAAAAGACTTAAAACTTTGATATTTCTATTGCAAGCTAGTAACAACACTGGTTTCGGTTCCACCCTCCAGACAACACACCACCTCCCTCAAGTGGTCAGCGAAATTAGGGTTGTTTTTTCTGCTTCAAGGGCTGTTTTTTGGCACTTCCCAAAGAATGTGTTGAAGAACACATTTTTGAAAAATATTATTAATAGATCAAGTTTAAACCGTTCTGCAAAAAAAAGTATTTTGAATGGTAAAAAGAGATAACACTCCCACTGAAACAAATACTTAGCTGGCATCACTTGGGCACTGTAGACTTTTGATGAGAAGAAAACTGGAATAGCTGCTTTTTTGTGGATGGGCTCTAATAGCTTTCTGCCTGCGGTTACAGGCATTCAGTTACGGTCACTGCCACGGCAGGGACTGTACAAGCACATAAGCTAATCAAAACAGTGGCACATTTGGAAAAGCAGCACTGTTAATTCTGATGGCTTGCTCAAATCCTCATTGGAATAATTACAGTTTTCTTCTTTTGTTCAAAATGCTCCCCATTTAGAAACAGTTCTTTTGTAATTTGCTGCCTAATATGTGCTTGCAGACCAAACTGGAACAACGCTGGGGAAGAGCTCACAGGAACTCAAACCAGAATTACATAAATTACAAAAACAGCAATAATGGTGGTAAGATAAAAACGGAGAGGAAACAGAAAGCTTCATACTTCAGGAAGCAACCCAGGCGTGCCCTGCCAGAGTTCAGGATGAAATTTTCTCATGGAACAGTATGCTATAGAAGTGCCTTGCAGAAAGACGTACACGCAACACATGAAGCGGTCAATGTCTTTGTATGTATGCTGACAATATCCACCACGGCAATGGGTGAAGAAATACCTGCTTGTGCAGCCAAGTCACGCTCTTCTGCATATCACTGGACATCTGCAAAATGCTGTGGGTGTTATCCAGGATGAAACCAAACATTCACACAGACCGCTACCCTGTCAGTGCCCAAACACTGGGATTTTCAGCATTCCCTTGTATGAGCAAAGACTGATAGCAAATACAAAAGGAAAGCAGTTCAGGTAGAACTGAGCTGAGAATGAAAAAACAGGAGCACTATAAAAAATATCTTAATTTATAGTCTGACAAAAAATACCTAATAAAGCTATCTAACAAAAGACTACACAACACATAGGTTTAAAGAGGGGGCAAAAAAATAGGGATGCCAAGTCACCAAGCGGTTAAATTAGTACAGAAACACAATCCTCATGTTTCAAGGCCTAAGTCAGTCCCCAGCAGGAGTCAGGAATAAAATTGTGAAGTACAACACATACAGCCAAATATATTATAAGCATCGCTCTTGCTAGAGGCAGTGTTCTGTTCTAGGATGTAATTTTTGTGTTTCTTTTGCTGGGTAAAACTGCAATCAGGTAGTTCCAACCACTTCTTTTAACAAAAGCCTGCTAATTAAAGCAACACTACCCAGCCTCCTTCTTGGCATTAATGAAGTGCGAGGGGAAGGAAGCCTTAAGCATTTCTTTTCCTCTCAGAGCATCTAATATCCCACACTACAGCCGGTGGAAAAACGGTAACACATTTCCTGACCAAGGGGAAAAAAAAAAAGAGAGAGAGAGAGAACATATTTATCACAAAAGTTTGAAGTACAAAGTTTCTTTTGCAGTCTGTCTGAAAGCTGTTGAAAGGATAATGTCCTCTGCATATTTGAAAGAACCATGAGTTGTATGAAAAAAGGTCCTTCTTGCCTTACTACAGCAGGAGGATGGTTTAGGCTGGCTGCTGCAAGTCTCTAACATATAGGGCCAAAGCAGATTGTACACAACTTACAGGTGGTGTGACAGAAGCATGGCTAAGGACAGCAGCCCTTGACTTGTAGTACAGATGTGAAGAGATGCGGGGGAAGAAGATCGCTTCAGATAACTTGCAAGGTCATCATTGTTAACTTTTGATTAACCTACAGCTGCGACCCCTTCCCAGTTGTCTGCTATCCTCCCTTATTCTACTGCTCCCACCTAAGGGCTGCCTTCCATTCACTCTGGCTGGCGTCTGAGAAGCCTTTAGAAAGAAAAGCGATTCCTTGGTACCAGATGCAAGCCAAACCAAACTCCCACCTCTAAATATCCCTGAAGTTTAGAATTGCTTGAAATTTAAACCCATACCTAGATCCAAATTTGGCTGTTTGAGGTCATCTTTACACATTTTTGTTTAAAAAATAGCATTGTCTGATTCCCCCAACTTTTTTTGCTTCAGCTTTCTGGGTCATGGTCAGATTGGCTTACTGAAATCTCTGGTATCCTACCATACACATCCCATTCTCCCCACTCTTCACTTCATAATCTTCCAGAGATGAAATTCAAGATTGCCCGCTAATTGTAACAGGACAGCTTCTCAGACAGATGACTTTCCAAGTAACCTTCTCATTCCACTCATATTCGGGGAATGAAAAAGTATGCCAGAGCGTTATGTGATGACGGATGAGGGCCAACATTACAATTTATGTTTGTGACCTGGCACACAGATGGAAACACGGAGTATGATTCAGTGGTTTTTGCAGCCTTAATCCCTACTAAAGAGTGGCTCTGCCAAGGTAAACCTGACATTTTAAATGAAACTGCTTTGCATACACTGCATGGAACCTGAGATCCCACTTCTGTACTGCGGTTTCCGTCTAAAATGTAGCTACTGCCTGACAGGGCAGAGTAAGTGTGCAGTCTGGGCTCCCCTGTGCTAACAGTATTTGGTCTGCTTCAGAAAATGGCAATGGCGAGCAGACCGTGCAAAAGGAGCGAGACAAATGTTCTTTGAACATGTACATTCCCAAGGCTGAGAAGAGGAGCAAAAATAAGGGCTGGAGACCACTTTCCTTCCCCACCCAGGCAACTCCCAAGCAACAAAATCCAAATTAGGCCCCACATTTGTAATAACACCACATTTCCTAATAAATCAATCATTAATCTACAGAACTAGGAAAAGCAATACATCTCATCATTATGTCCACAACTCAAAATAAGGTTTTAGCACTGGGAGCAGTTTCCTCTTTCCCCTCGCCATTGCTTCCTTTGTGCTCTTTCTAAAAAAAAAAAAAATATATATTGACAGCTTTACAAAAGAAGAAAGGGAAGGAATTCAAGTCATTTAGTGCTCCTTATAGCACCAATCAAACCCAGCACAAAAAGCTAGCCTCTGCTTAAGTATACAAGTAATCAAAGTCAATAAGGTCTATCCAAGAGCTTAAAGGTACTGCACCAAAGCCTGAATATATGCAGCTGAGCCTCCCTGCACCAGTGCAGCTGGAGCAGCACTGGTTTTCCTCAGGCAAAACCCCACCAAAACACTTCACCTGCAGTGAGCAGAGCTATACCACAAAATCACCTCCTCACTCCCTCTCTCTCCCAAAGACCCTGCTGTGAGCATGCAATGAGATTTATTTAGACTGAGCACAAGTCATTTCACCCAAACGCTCCACAGTCATCAAATGTCATCAAAGTCATCATAATCTCTGACTGTCACCGGCCAGACCTGGAGTCAAAGGTACAGCCTGCGTAGTGTATAAATTACACATCTCCAAACACTGCATAAGCCTGTGAAAAGAAGAGCACGGAGACAACTGGAGACAGTCGGCTACAGGCTTCCTCAGCCTGCTCATCTCTGCCCAGAGGGAAGAAAAAGCAGTGAAGTATCCCCATGTCTTACCTCTCATCCACCCCCAGCTGCTTTCTGTACTTTTCTTCACCCATTCATAGTCTGCATGTAAACTGGTAAAAATTCAAAGCCCCAGTAAAGTCAGACATCGCGTTGGGCTCCAGGACTGAGAATCAGAAGTACAAGATGCTATGCAGGAGCTTGCAGGTAACGCTCCCTTGCCCAGGTTTACCCACCCATGCACCTTTTCAAGCACTGACTTTTGAGCCTTCCCAGGAGTTCCCCCGCCTCATCTCCAAGGACCTGCCAGAAAGGAGAAAGAGATTTCTATTTATCTTTGAACACATGGCTGTCCTACAGGGACTTGTTGTTAAGACGCAGGAAGCTGGTTTATCTTTGAAACCAGTTAATTCCTCATGCTATATTGAATGTATACCAGTAGGGCTAAGCCTACTAATGAAAAATGCTGCCACCCCATCTTGTCAACCTTTTAATGCTGCATTATGGGAGAGAAGTGTTGAGAAATTCCTTTTCTTTCAGAAGAGAATGGGTGGGAAATGGCAAAACAGTTTAGAAAAACACAAAAATCAGAAAAATTTGAAAGACATGACTTTCCACTTAACTTTCTTTAAAAGATTTTGAAGGACAGGAAAGGGAATAATCCCATGTTTTTTTCTAAAGTCAAACAGGTGTGAAATGGGCTCTTGCTAACATCCCACAGGTGCCAGGGAGGTTGGGTATCTGCCTTCAGCAGCCTAAACGTTTCAGCTTAGCCACTGTTACTCCACCACTGCTCTCCTGCTCTAGCTTCCTCAGTAAATCCATCTCTGTCCATCTGTATGCAAATACTGCCTAGCAGGGACAGCACAGTTTTCTGATCTTTTCAGCAGGGTCAGTTTGGACTGCAACCACATTTCTAGGCAGCTAGACACAGCCTTTCTCGTGCAGCTATAAGCTTTTCCTAATGCAGTGGAATCTGCTACTATTTGAATAATTTTTTCCGGAGTATAATTTAAACAGGATTGGCCATAATTATATATGTTTTGGAAATTGGAAAAAACGTATGATAGGAAATGTATGTTTCCTGCTTTCCATCACTGATTTTGAAGCTCTCCAAAGAGGTCTTAAAAGCTGTGAAATCTTTTCTTCTGCTTTTATTAATCACATTTTTCTGATATTAAAAGTCAAAATGCAACAGTTTACAAGTCAACAAGCCTGGCACGTTTTCTTTGCTATACAACAGCACAGTATTGCATTGCAGGAGTATCTGCCTTCAGAAGAGAAGTGCAGACAAAAAATGAGACTAGATGCAACTGACAACAAGGAAGAGAAACAGGTAGAGAGGGATGGATCAAAAAAAAAAGAGGAAAAAAGACACAGCGATATAGAATCACATTCATGTGTCCCTCTTTCTCTAACATACTAGCAGGAAAAACTAAGGACTGAAAAACTAAAAGCAACTTTGAAATAATGTTGGCTGTAAAGGCTATCTGGGTACAAAGAGGTATAACTGAGTCAACATCCTCAGCTCATTACTCCCTACACATTTCTGCAGAGAGGGAGAAAAATTAAAATACATTGTAACATAGGAAGATTATTTTAGTTGGCTAAGCTGTAGTATAAACTTCACAAGCACTAAGATAGAAGATGTTAAAAACCTTTGGACTGTGCATTAGTACTTCTTTTAACTGACTAGTTAGACAGTAACTTTAGAAACATATCACATATCATAATATTTAGGGGCAGATTTAGCTATTTTTTATTGATATAAGAACCCGTAAGATTCACGGGTCACTTATAGTCTTTATTGCCAAGAAAATCGCAAACAACAGCCCTGCCAATATTGAAACAAGGAGAAAAGTAAACAAAGTAGTGGAAATCAGATGCACATGCATAGTCGTGTGACGGTGCTGGCATACAGAAACAGGTCTCCAAAGCATGTGCTGCCTCTTTCTACACCAAGAAGAATTCTTACACGGGTTCCTAAGGGATTAAAACAGTGATGGCTACTCCCAAGGACTGAAGCACTTCAGGATGATATCCTGAGCGATGCTGTCTGTGAAATTCCGTGGATGATCAAGATGGCATCCTGTTCTTTAACTCCTACCTGCAGGCACAAGCAGATTTGCACAAATACTAGCCCAATCCTCCTTCCACTATTTCACCCAGATTTACTTGTTCTTCCTGTACAAATATTTCTTGGGCATTTCCATCTTTATTCTCTTTATGTCCAAAAGTTCCTGCTCTGCAGAGACAGGCACACAAAGCTCTGCTTCAGAATCATTCCGGTGCGTGAATATTGTACCTGAACACTGCACAAGTCTCTAGGAGAAGCATGAAGAGTTAAAGACAGTCAGAAGTGATGTTGCTATCTGCCTTCTGGACAGTAAAGGATTAAAGCAGGAAGCAAAAGGGACTGATCAGCCTAGGAGGGATTAAGCCCACTCACTCCCTAAAAAGTGCTCTAACCACCAGATCATAGGGTACGCTGGGCAAGAGCATTCCTCATTCTCCCTCTTGAAACTGAGCCACAGCGCAGCCGGGCATGCAAGAGCTACGGAGGCAGCCAGAGAAAAAGCAACAAGGAATATGATTGTAAGCTAGTGGTTAGGGCACGCAGCTTGGAGCTGGTTGAAAGGCCTAGCCCATTCTCCCAGGTCTGTTTCGGATTTTCTTTAACCCACAGCTAGTCCAGTGACAAACTGAAGGGAAATGCATACCCATCCCAAGAAATAGGGTCTAACCCTCAGCTTCCTCCCTTTGCAGGCAAGTATCTAACTAATCAGCTAAAGCCACTGTGTATCTTGCTGCTGTTTCCTGTGGTTCACCTTCAACAGAAGGAAGAGATGCTCTCGTGGGATAGAGTATGGACTGGAAGCTTGGTTCCTTCTGCGAGAGGAAGAAGAAAGGAGTTTGCTCCTTGTCCAGCTGAGCAGACACAGCATTCAAGGCATCCCGCTGCCCATGAGAGTGCCGTGACCACTGCTGTGTGACAGGAGCATCCCTCTGGTCCCCTCTCCTGTTAGGTACCTGTCTTCAGAAGAAACATATGCAGATGAGGCAGCTGAGTGGAGACGAGCACCCAGTATTTCCCAAAGGTTTGCTATGTTCTTAGTGGAAGAGGTAATCACCTAATTAGATGACCTGACTGACCATAAGAGATGGCACTGCTCACATGACTGGCACTGAATGGGATGAGTCTAAGCAGATGAAGAATACACCTAATGCTGGTTTGTGCGTATGTGTGTATGTGTGTGTGTTTGAAGAAACATGAGCATCTTCCAGTCTGGTGATCTCTCAGGTAAGTTGAGGAGAAGTTAAGACACACATATGCACAGACACAGTGTAATGATCCAGCCAGACTGCTATAAGCTTTTGGTTTCTGCTGATACAAAACAGATGTTGGCAAGATCTGAATTTCTGAGTTTGCTTAACTCCTTGGAGCATCATTTTAGAATAAACGCAAGAGGCATCTTTTCTCACAGCTCTCACAGCTCTCTTTTCTTTCCCATCAGACTTACCTCAGCTGAACAGGTTATTTATTGTCCAGTGGGAAATGTCAATTACACAGCATCATTTGAAAACTTGGAGGAAGGAGGGGAAAGAAAATCACTGTGAAATTTTCCAGGCAAAACTGCATTTTTACCCTTCATTTCATCTGATACAGCGGTTTGCTACTGTCAACTATAGATCCATTGGTATGTTTAAGCAGACCAGAGAAAAACCTCACACTATTCAGCATAGTAAGATAAATGTAAATTTAATGTATGGCTCATTGAAAACTGATTAAGGATTTTAGTCAAAGAATAATATCATTCTCCTCTCCCTTGTGATTTATTTACTGCATGAAGAACAGGTGCTTGGAGAAGTACTTCAGAGACAGTATACCTGGATAAAAGAGAACAACATCTGTCCTGTTCCACTTGTGTAAGATAGCACACAACAAAAATCTGGAATTTCAACATCACCTAGAGCAACTCCATGTAATTTCAAAACTAGCATAAAGTGCCTTGAGTTATGTCATCACAAATGTAGTACTACTGATGCTACAATGAAATTTGTGAAGGGGCAAGTCATGAAAGGGAAGTTTCAAAATTTTAACTTGTTGCCTTGCTCTTTGTTCCCACATGGCAAAGTTGCCCCTAAGAGTCTACCCAAAGCTACTCCATTGGACTCAAGAGCCATCAAGGTGGAGGAACCATGCCCCCAGCAATGCTGCTGAGGTCAGCAAGAAAAAAGTCTCCCCAAAATCTATCCCTTTTTAACTCTCTGCCACTGAGATGCATAACTGAATGCTAAACTTTGTATGCTAGTATGTGGTGCTCTCCACTGCTTTAAACATTTCAGTCCCAAAAGGGCTGGGAGGAGGAAGAGGGAAGAGTAGGACCCTTCCTGTGCCAACTCTACCCCAAATGTGCCTTGCCTCCCAGATGTCTGCAGTCTGTGTCTCTGGCACAAACAGGAAAAAGTGACCTTCCTTCCTGAAGGAAAATTGCTTCAAATATGGAAATTGTGGGAAGAGGCAGCAGAGCAGACTATATGGCATGGCAAGGTCTCTGACCAAAATAATCTAAATTGCACTTATAAAATGGACCAAAATGGCTTATAGCACTTACAAAAAGAACAAAAGTTAGGGAAAAAAGAACATATGGATGACCTATAACAAACTTTTTGTCTAGGAGATACAGTATTCTTTTTGCCATTTCCACATATTACTGACAAAATCTGTTGCTCTGCAATGCATTTACAAATTTGCACAGATGTTTAATGCGGTGCTCTGCAGTAGCACACTGCTGTCTACCTCACCAGAAGTACACAGGTGGAGGAGTTGGCAGAACTGACTTGATTGTTTCCACTTGAACTGATCAATGGCACCAAATATTTGTAGGAATTATAATTGTCCACACTGCAAGGATCTCTTATCATGTAAAATTTGACTGTGCAGCTACCTGTTCATGAGAATCAAATTAATTTTATGATCAGACAACCCATTCACATAAACATTGCAAAATCTTTTATTTGGTTGTTTTGGTTTGGGGTTTTTTTGGGGTTGTTTTTTTTTTTTTTTATGAACCAGCTCTCTCCCCTTCCCCCAAATCAGCAAGGGTGATCTATCTATTCCAGAGAGAAGAGAACACTTAGAGTAGCCTATAGAAGAAAGCAAATAGCTGGAGAGGCCACTTTCAGACCGGGAGGTGCAAAAGAATGCGGCAAGGCAGACCTATAGACCACTGGCTTACAAAGCCATGGAGGATTCCATTATAGTTGGATGCAAAAGAGATGATGTTTGCAGTGCTGCAGATGTTTAATACATTCAATGAGTAATAATAGTAAAATCAGTCTACTGGATGTGATGAGTCTGCAGGGACATATACACATGTGCAAGAAACACCCTTCTTTTATTAGGATCAGAGAAGAAGAATCCTGAAACTCCCTCTTTTTGTGACTTGGGGTTGCAGTCTGGAAGAGATTGAGAACCAGTGTGTTAGACAGCCTCAGTCTCTGGCACTAATCAATCCAACATCTTTCCTGAGTGGTAGAAGAGGTGATAAACCATCTATATGGCCCATAGATCACTGATAGTAGTCTAGCAGGCTCACTGATCAGCCAGGCATCTGAGTAATATTGAAAATGAGACAAAATAATTAGCTCCAGCTGTAGATTTTGAACATACATCTAAATAAAGCATGTCTCTCTTCAAAAAATGTCCTCCTCCTGTCAGCATCGTAAAGGCTCTGCTCGACAGGCCTGGTCTCCCTGGTCTCTGTATGTCTGACAGCCCTGGTACTGCCAGCTACTCTGCAGATATTCCCATTTATTAGCTGGAGGCTGACAAGTCCACTGAATTCCACTCAGCAATAAAGCATGTCAGGAGTGACACTGTCTTCTGCTTCTGGGATTACTCACTTGCTTTGTTTTTGAGCAGAGCTCAAGTGGTTTGCTGGAGCAAACCAAGTCACTCAGCACCGTCCAGGATCTGGCACTGCAACCCTGGAGACTGCAGTCACACACCCAGCGCTCTACAGAGAGTTGCATTTAGGGTAGGAAAAGGTGATGAATATTCATAGATGAGCAGGTAGATCATGGAAGATTTGAAGGAAGATGGTCAGAAGGAGAGTTACACTGGTGTAATCTTTAAAGCAGACAAAGAAAACCTTCAAACCAGATGTTTTAAGGCTCTTACTCTACACAGAATACACTAAAGGGA